>NC_133651.1:7376293-7456728 GCF_009905375.1 Apium graveolens
GGACAAACTTAGTATTTTAGACTAAGTTGTGAATCATTTTGAGACTCTATATGAGTGAGACACATTATATGTTAGTGGTGTGTATTTATTGGAAAGTATTCTTCTCTTCGAGAGGATTCCAACGCATATTAACACACTCAAAATGAGTAAAAGGTGAATGAGAACTGATGTTCCAAAATTTTACCTTTTAATATGAAAAGTGGTTTTGTACCACATCGAGAGTAGCACAAACCTATTCCTTAGTTTTTCTTATAAATACCATGTACCACATCAAAAATAAAAACAAGTCCTTTCAAGCCTCTCTTTATAAATAGAGTCTTAGGGCACCAGTTTTATTAAGTCAAGGAAATAAGAGTCATCTCTTTCATTCTTGGTCTCTTTAGTCTTAAATTTTTTCAATATTCCGGTGATAGTTCTCGGGCTCAGTTCAAGTTCGCTGAGAGTATATTCGATCTATCGATTATACTAGTATCTCGTTTTATCCTGGGAAGCAGATCGCTAAACACGGATGGTGCGGGGCGAAACTGCTTTAAGGAGACAGTTTTCTGGACTCGAGATTAAATCCAATCTCTGTTTGTTTTCTCAAACCCTTCTCCTAATTTAATTGTTAATTCTTATATGCTTATGTGATTTAAAATTAGCAATGTTCTTATGAATTAGTTATATATTCAATGTATATATAATAATGTCTTTATCGTACAAGATTGATAACAGTACGTACTATGTTAACTGAGAAATGAGCTCATATACATCATCGAGGTCATGATTACTTTTCTTCAACAACTTGGAAGCCATGAAGATCTAAAGGACATTGTGATTTATAATCCTCACTAGAAGGAAAAAAGAAAAGAAAATCTAATTATATCTATTATAAGGGAGGACATACTTTTTTAATAAAAGGAGAATGACCTAATAAATTTAGAGAAGATCTTTTTTATTTACAGAAAGTGAATTGGGGCTTGAGAAGCAATAGAATAAATGATATTGTACCAGATCTATCCCTCTTTCTCTACTTTCCTTTATAAATCTCAAGTGATAAATTTTGCTTCTTCTGCAGCATGCATGTTCTTTTTTTTTTGGCTGAGTTGCAGCTGTTGGAAAAACTTAGAGAAAAAAGAAGACACGTACATTTTTGAAGAGAACTTGTACTGGTATATTTCTTGTTTTCTTTTCCTCCTGTAAAACTCAAGGAAAACTAGCCATTATATATGCTTTACAAACATATTAAAACTAACTACTACTAAAACTAACCACTACTAATTAATGGGTAAATTACATGTCCATAATTTACTCCATAACTCCACTAGCCCACTACTAAACAATTCTAAAATAATATTTTTCTCTAATAATTAATCTATTGCTAAATATCAAATAATTAAATAAACAAATAATTAATAACTAAATTTAAGATTATTCCAACATTCACCCCCATAATCTTAAATTTACGAAGCACTTTCTCTTCGCCTGTGATGCACTTCTCACCACCATCAATTTTGATGCACTATCTCATCAAAAACACTTTGGAGCACTTTCTCTCCAAAAACACTTTGAAGCACTTTCTCTCCACAACTCTAAAGGAGTGGTTCTCCCTCGATCAATTGTGCCATCCTTTCTTCATCATTCTGAAATCTACAATTCTTTGTCAGATGCCCATATTTTTTGCATTTGTAACATTGTGGCTTTCCTTTGTACCAGCAGTCTTTTCCTTCATGTCCCATCTTATGACAATGGTTGCATTGAACTTTGTTACATGTACCTTTTGAGGATGAAGCTTTAGCTAATAGCAGTCCCTCATTTTTTCCTCCAATTTCTTCCTCCCTCATTGATCTCCTTTGGATAATGGAATAGAGACGGAGAAATTGTTTGATGCCATGGAAAATATTAAGGATAATATATATATATATGTATATATATGTATATGTGTATTTTTAGAAGAGTTTTATAAGCCCTGGATCATATGGCTCTGATACCAATGTTGGAAAAACTTAGAGAAAAAAGAAGACACCTACATTTTTGAAGAGAACTTGTACTGCTATATTTCTTGTTTTCTTTTCCTCCGGTAAAACTCAAGGTAAACTAGCCATTATATATGCTTTACAAACATATTAAAACTAACTACTACTAAAACTAACCACTACTAATTAATGGGTAAATTACATGTCCATAATTTACTCCATAACTCCACTAGCCCACTACTAAACAATTCTAAAATAATATTTTTCTCTAATAATTAATCTATTGCTAAATATCAAATAATTAAATAAACAAATAATTAATAACTAAATTTAAGATTATTCCAACAGCAGCATGCATGTTCAGCGTCTGCAATAGCAGCTTCAGCTTTTTTAACCGCTGCAGCAGCAAAACCCTCAGAACCCATATACCTGATCCTCATCAACTCAGCATCAACTGTGGCCTGCACGCGGTCTGTGTCTGTTATATCATACATCATTTTCTCGCTGCATCAGTGAGTTTAAAATATTAATCCTTGACGAGGAAGGGTCTCTTTAATCACAACCGCCTTAAGCAATTCTGTTCTGACGACAAGGACAAAAATATTACCCCTGAATATTTCATGCTTTAATGCTTCAACTGCGTTTAGGCTTTCTACATCTAGACGAGTCAAAAAGAAATAGAAACTTGAGGTTCGAGTCGACAGAAAATTTGACCAACAAACCTGATATATTCTATCCATAATTGCAACACTCGCATATGTATATAGCAAAAAAAAATTCTCTTTCTTTAGAGGCAGAACAATCATGTTGCATGAAAAAAAATTAATTACAAGATCTGGATCCAATTTACCATAATAGCCTATATAGGTAAATTACAATGAGTTTCAAATATCAGCTGTGACAGTTTAATGTTTCCAACTTCACAACACAATACTATAACTTCACAAAGAACACTACAATAATGATTAATTCACAATACGACAACACAATCCACAAAGCACCCTATGGGTCTTAAAAACAAGCAAAGTACGCATTGATTAATTCTTGAGAACATCCAAAGAAAAAATATGATAACTACTTTGATTCCAAGAGGTCCAGTTATCTCTAAGTACTGCAATATTGATCAAAGTAAACACTACAAGATACATTTCACTTGTTTCATACCCCCCCCCAGACTGTAAAACCTCTTTACTTTGCAGTGGCTTTATTACCCCTTTTGTGACGTCTTGTATAAACCTTTATATTTTGTGGTGATTGTTGATGCATTTTGTGACGTCTCATATAAACCTTCACAGTTGGTTTGTCAGTAACGCCATCTTCCATTGACTTGTGAACTAGAGCCCGTGCCTCAGTTTGGGCGATAGTAAGAGCAGCAGATTCATTATTGGTTGGACCATCCTGTATGCAATCACTGAACCTGCAATATATTCAGAATATGTAAAGATTTAAGCAATAGAAAAAAGATGTCCAGGCTTGCGAAAGAGCTGCCTAAGGTTGTTATTTGTTTCATCTCAACCAAAAAAATGGACTATTGGCTGAGTTTTTCTTTTGTAACAATTTAAGAGCAAGAAATAAATATATCAAGTTTCTCCCAAGATAACCGGATAACAGTACTGTTGTGAAATTTTATCAGCGCCAATATTCAGAAGTGCTAAAAACCAGTACTGTAACAATTGGTAACATTTTATAACTTGAACATATACAAAAATTTACTGATTGTAATCTAGATATGGTTACAAATGGCCAAAAAAGTACAAGACTGCTGCTGAGTGACGACCTAGTTCATGTTAAAAGTGTGAAACTGAGGATTTCTATTACTT
The DNA here is from genome assembly GCF_009905375.1 of Apium graveolens. Classification (NCBI taxonomy): domain Eukaryota; kingdom Viridiplantae; phylum Streptophyta; class Magnoliopsida; order Apiales; family Apiaceae; genus Apium; species Apium graveolens. The sequence goes on from NC_133651.1 coordinate 7,380,069, forward strand.
GATCTGACCTTAATAATAATTTGTCAGAATCACCATCTTCCAATGACTCGTGTACAGTGGATGGTGCCTTAGGTTGAGCAGTTTGAGCCTTGCCCTTTATTATAATATGTCTCCATTTATCCTGAAAATCCCAATAACATTTAAATTATAAATTGAGATATATTTAAGAAACATACAATCTGAGAGTAAGTATCAGCAATGAAAGAGAGCATGCAAAGTTCATAATACCTGTAGGTCCTTACTTTTACGGAGAACTAACACAGTGCTGAACTCCGGGTCACTGAGAATTTTTTGCCATTTCCCAACACCGTGTTTAGCTATGCAATTTCTAATGGCAGCTTCCTCTTCGGAACTCCACTTATTATAGCTCCTTCCCATGATCTAATGATATCTGTACAAAAGAAAAACAGTTAGACATGATGCATAGTTTTCAGCATGATGCTGCCTATGATTAAGTGCGTAGTTGTAAAATTGGGTCAAACAAATTTAGCACAAGCCACTATTACTCTCTTTGAAATTTGTTGAGCAATCACCTATAGCTCCAGTTTCCTAATATACACACACGCAAGGCATAAGCAAGCAAGTACCAATCAGTCAATCATCATAGCGGCACAAAATTCCTAACTTGATTTCTAGAAATAGGTAATTCAAATGTCTATTCAATAGAAGTAGTTGCATAAAGACTAATAACATAATTTAGCTGCTAAGAAAAAAACTATACTTAATCAAGAATGTCATGGGAGGATAAGTAGTATTGGACGAGCACCAAAAGTATTAAAGTAAAAACGCATAAACAGAAATAAGACATTGCAAAAGTTTTATAAATTTATGTAATAACTAAAGAGCTTCGTGTCTCAACATTCATAGGGTCCTTGTCCCTGGCAATTGTATGTTAGAGACCGTTTAAATAACACACTGGTGTTGGATCCAGATTCAAGCATTTTTTTCTTTTTGCAGAAATGTTCTGGCGCCACACTTCTTAGGGGAAAGGTAAAAAATGCCTGAATCTGTGCCCTTGAAAGTGAGATCTAAGTGTCCTGGAGCAGTGTGTTATATAAGGCTTATTTTACACCCGATTGTCAGGAATTAAGACCCTCATTCATATACATTGAAGTCTTACTTTTTTTGCTACTTCCAATGTCCAATCCATATCTCTATCCTCATTTGGGAAGCCACAAAAAGTTCATGCCTACTTACAGTCTTGAACACAAATTTATCTTAGCATTAAAAGTTCAGTTCGAATATTAATTAGAATTCGGAAGGGCTCAAACTTGATCCGGTCCATCAAATGAGTAAATAAACTAATTATAGCAAGTACATACACTCACAATTAGATATAACTGAAGATCATTAACATAAGATTAATTTACAATTCAAAATTTACATCATTCATTTACAACTGAGGGGAAAACAATCAAGATATGATCATGTTAGTTTCCCTGTAGAAGAATCAAGGTCAGTGAATATTCTCTAAGATTCATTTGTACTTGTAGTCTTTCAAATTCATATGGCAAAAAAAATACAAATTGGAAATCAAAATTAAAAAACAATTCAAAATTCAACTCTTGTACCAAATAAGTAAGGAATAACCTAATTAAAATAAAACATACAGCTAGATTATAAGTCAAGATCATAAAACAAGACATGTATACACTTTTCTTTTTTGTTTCCTTCACAGGAAGAAAGCTGATTAACAAAAAAATACAAATTTGAGGGTTAAAAAGTTAATTAAAATCACATAAATGCACAAATATATAAAACTAAAGATCCTAAAAAAGAAGATTATATATTAAATTCCAATTCTACATTATCTACAACTAACAGAGAATAACAATTACAATACAATCTCTTTGTACTTTCCTTCATATACTTGATTGCTGTGTAAAATTCATAAGGTTAAATCATGGTTAATGAAACATTTTTCTAAATTCTCAGTGTCATATATACAAAATCACCTTGGCACAAAAATATTAGATGGAAAACGGATATTCTAAAATGACTCAAATATTCCCTTCTAACCAAAGAGTAAATAAAAAGCTCATTAAAATCATAAAAAGACACAAATATATATAATTTCAAGATCATAAAACAAGATACACATCAATTCAATATATATATCATCTATAACATACAAAAGAACAATCAAGATTCAAGATACGATCTATTTAGTCTCCTCCCAAAAAAGAAACCTGTTTTTAACAGCTAATAAAGAAATTCAGAAGGACAAAACATGATCAGTGAATCTTTCATCAAAATTCTTGGTACACAGTGGTACTAAATTTTACAGAAATGAATGGGCTAAGAATTGTGAGCTCACCTGTATCCTTTGACCCCTCGAAGAAACCCTAAGAACCTTGGTGCTAATGTGTCATTATATATATTTGTACGTATATGAAGGGCGTTGAGGCTCTATTGGAATTTTGTTGAGCAGACAGAATTTCCATTAGCTGTCTGCCCCGCCCTTTTAAAATGTTTAAAAAATATATTTTACTATAAGTGTACTTTCTCTAAATAACAGGCGCTAAGCTTCTTTAGATATCTTTTTTAAATAAAACTTGTTTTGGTAATCCTATGTGTACTATTGCAACGTTGCAACTCTCCTCCATTTTACGGTAACACGTATGAAATTTAGGCATAAAGGATACATAAATAGGATACACATAGATCAGCTCGGCCTGTATCCTAGATCCGAATCTGACTCCGAAAATTATCTGTATTCGACTCCAAATCCGAAAATATTGAATCGCGATCCGACCCATGTATGGATAATATCGGGATCCAAATCCGATTTTCAATCAGAATATTTCATTTTTATATTAAAAATTCAAAAAATTGTTAAATATATGATAAAAATTAAGAAGTAATTTTTGAAAATTAAGATAAGAGTTAAAGTGATTTAATCCTATTTTAATTTATAAAAAAATTTAACTTATATGCTCAATATAATTGTTATCTTAAAATTATTGAACTCATATGATTTGTTTATATATGTCTATATTATTTTTACAATTATATAAAATTTGTATAAATATATTATTTAATATATATATACACACAGAGAGACATACACTACGAATTTGATAGAATAAATTGCAAATTATATATATATATATATATTAAAATATAATATATATTTATTAATATATATTTATTTGGATTCGGATTTTATCGCATACAAATATGTCTATATCAGTATATGTATCCGTAATTGTCAGATTCAGATACGGATAATATCCTCTTTGTTACGGATATGAATGCAAATTTTTCGAACGAATATCAATTTTTTTAGATCTTTTTGATGGTCATATACATAACCTTTAATAATATATATATTCAGAAAATCATTAATTTATTATTATTAATACTAGCATATATAATGATATTACTAAAATTTATTAATATATAAAATTACTGAAAACATATAAAAAGTTCACATGAAAATTTTTAAAAATAATTTCCTAAAAAATTAATTAAAATTAATAACTTTAACTTTAATTTGAACTGTGACCACACTATAGTATTATTGTTATTATTTATTTCAACAATCTATCTATCTTTATCTATGTATCTATACTATTATATTAAGATAATAATATTAAAAACAAAATTGGTAGTTGTCCGGTCACTCAAATTCAAAGTCATTAAATATTTCAATCAAATTGACGAGAACTGTTAAATATAATCCTAAAAATTAATAAATTGGGAGGTGTAAGGTTCCAATACCACTAGCAACATATTAAAATTATAATTAACTAATTATATTTATAAAAACAACAGTGCATTATCCATAAAAATTCATTACTTTAAAAAGTTAAAAGCACTCAGGTCATGCATAGGTCATGAGCGAGCCAGTATAACTGCATATGAAAAGAATATAATTTAGTTTCAATGAATAAATTTAGCACAATCTATGCTATTATTGTATTTTTTAAGCAATTCCTTCCTCCACTCCAATTAGTCGATCATTATAATCACACAAGATCTCTATTTTGATTTTATAAATTAGGTCAACTTCTTCGGTTTAGCCAAAGAAGCCCCTTAATCTACTAAACATATAATAAAAAATCAGCTGATATAAGAAGTTATATTAAATCAACAAAACCAAGAACAAATAAGTGATGGATGAGCGCCAAAGCCTATTTAAGTTAAAACTCATAAGCAATGACAAGACAAACAAATGTACAATATCAACTTCAAGAAAATGGGTCATAAATAACGGAATAAAATGGTGGTTAATAGTCTTTGATTATTGGAATGATGTCAAAAGCAACCGTCGACCAACTAATGTAGGTATTTTCAAACCGGGTTAATATTGAACCAACGTTTGCAAATAATTGTCATTGAGGAGAAACATAGTCGGTTGTTCTAACAGTCGAGCTTCTTGATATTTGGCCCCATACGCCATGTTGGTAAACCATATCAGATATATTACCAACTAACTGACCTATATTTGGATTGCAAAAGGTCGGTCAAAAATGTTAAATTATTTACGACCAATTTTAAGTTGTAATTAGACACAAAAAGTTGGTTCCTTATATTTGATCGTGAATATTGCAGTAGGTGATAAGAGATAAGCAAAAAGGGCCAACTGCTTGGTCGTTTATGTTGAAGGAGATAATTCAAAATGAACTTGAATTCAAATATTTTTTTTGAAGAAAATATTTGTAAGTAAATTGAATATGATATGAGGCTATTCCACATAATCGTCTGTACCTACGCCACTTTTGATAAACTGCGTCATAAAATAAGAAATAAGAAGATTTTTTGTTCGGATCTATTTGAAATTGGTGTTAAATAAGCTGTGAGGAAAAGTACAGGTGAAAAAAGAGTTCTAAAAATTAGATTACTACTTGATAATAAATTTAGACGGGATATATTTTGATGTAAAATTTTTAAAAATAATGTTGTTGGTGAGGTTTTATGATGAAATCATTGTTCGATATTTTTATCTAAACTCGGTAATTTATTCTTGTGCTGTAAGTCTGGAAATGGTCTTCATGCAGTAGCAAGTTTGTAGGGAGTAGTGGTTGAATAAACGTTTGTTGACTCAGGATGTTTAGGAAGTAGTTGGTTAGTTTTCCTTGTTTTTAGTTATTTCATTTTGTAGTATCCTTTATATGTGTAAGTTGATGCATAATAAAAAACTAAGCCATTTGGGTGTATCTTTACTTTTCTCCAGCATATGTGTTAAACACGCGTGAGTTGATTTCATATATCTTTGATCTGTCTAACAATCATCATATGATTCCCATAAAACATGAAAAACTATTTTTAAAAAGCACGGAGGGGCCCTAATTATCTAAAAGCAGTATTAGGCCAGAAGTACTTTGTAGAAAAATAGTTTTTGAAATTTATCAAAAAGATATTTTGATGTTAATCAGCAAAAAGCTGAAGTTGCTGTGTGCAAAAGAAATCCCTACACACCCATAAATGTCCGCTCGTTTCCTTCCTAATCTAGTTAGCCACAAAAAATTCAAGATTTATGATAAATTAGCACTTTCTTAATAAATTGAAAGCATACTTCAAGATCAAAGTCGTGCATAATATATTTGGAACAAATAATTTCCTATTCGTTAGGTTAATGAAGTTCATTAAATTATCATAGACAAGTATAGCTACTAATATAGGAATAACAATACAGTTTTCCATCAACGTAAAATATAATTATAAATACATAATCAGCTTTCTCCTCTAGCCACTAGCAACCAATATATGTACAAAAAATATATGTACAAAAAAAAGTAGTGTATAAGTCAGTATTGCTGCCTACGAAAAAGATATTGTATAGGTCCAACGAACAATCTTAGAGCTACCTACGAAAAACAAAGTAGTTTAGATTCAATGAAAAAAGATATTGTATAGGTCCAATGAACAATCTTAGAGCTACCTATGAAAAACAAATTAGTTTAGATTCAATGAAAATTTTTTAGCACATGCTATGTAGTTACTCTTTTAATTTTTTTCTGCAATTCCATACTCCACTTTTCCACATCAATTATTCAATCATTATAATCTCAAAATATTTTTAATTTGATTTTACAAGTTAGGTTATCTTGAATGTACTATTGAGCACAAGAAGCTTCATAATCTATGAACATATAATAGCAATCCATAAAGGAAGTTATTTAAATGAACAAAGCCAAGAATGAATAAGTACTAGATGAGAACCAAAGTATATTTCAGTTTAAATTCAGACATCAATAACAATTCAAAAAATGGCACAATATCCACAACAACAAAAATAAGTCGTAAATAATCGAAAAATGGTCATAAAGAGTCCTTGACGGTTGGAAATGATGTCAAATGCGACCATCAACTTGAATTCATACACATTAATATCACTTGTTTGAGGTACTTTATGATCTTTTTGAAATTTCTATTCAAATATGTTTTGACGTTAGAAAAATGATGTAAAAATCAGATTACTATTTGGTAATATTTTTAAGAGAGACATGCTTTGATGTGAAAATAAAAAAAATAATGCCGTTGATAAGATTTAATGGTAAAATCAACATGTGCTTCGCACAAAAGGTGTAAAGCATGGGGCAACGACTTTTAGGTAAAAAATACTTTTTTTGTAAACATGACACATGTCAAGAAATGAGTTCATATCTTGTCTTGATTGTAGATTAATTTGGACCTATCTTGTTTTTGTGAAGTTTAAAAAATAAATATCCTTCATATAAATAATGTTTCCCAATATTTATACAAGATGGGGAAAAAAGTAAAAGAAAAAACTATAAAAAGAAACTCCATATATATATATATAGCATAGCACTTGAGAATATGTAAAAAAAATAATGAGGTAGCTACTTTTTGCACTAGAGAGGTCCAGTGATCTCCAAATGTTGATAAAGTAAAGACTATGTCTCGCTATTCCTTCCATCCCCCAGTGTATAGTTTATACTCCATAACAACACCATAATAACTTCTATTTGTAATAGTATTTTCTCGTTTGTGACGTCTTGTATAAACTTTTATAGTTTGCTGTGATTACTGATGCATTATGTGCGTTTTATATAAACCTTCATTGGTAATTGTTGTTAATGTTTAGTTTACGCCCTAGATAGTTTATACACTACACTCTAGGCTTTTACGGAAAAACCCAGAAAATAGGACCAAAATAGATAACCCTCTAAAAATAGATTCAAGGCATATTCCAACAAACTCCACATTTACTTAAATCCTCTCATAAAAATAGATGTACCTGATACACCATATTAAAGTCATATTTACCAGAAAAAATAGATGAACCCGATGTACCATAGTAATTCCAGATGTACCAAAAAAATAACTCCCATGTCTCATATTTTTCCCTAAAATGGTCAATCAATAACTTCGAGCATTTAGCAAGTTTAAAAAATGTTGAAACTTGCTATGTGGAACCGGCTTGGTGAGCATATCAGCTGAGTTATCAGCAATACCCACTTTGTTCACCTTGATTCTCTTTTCACTTATCAGAAAATGATATTTTACATCTATGTGCTTAGTCCGCTCATGATGGACCTAATCCTTGGCTAAACAGATTACACGAAAATAGTTTCCTTACTATTTAGAGTAAGGACATGGATATGTATCTTATCATCTTCAAACCCTACCCTATGTAAGATATAATAGGTAAGTTTGATTTGGTTTAGTTTGGTGATTTCAAAATTCACTTGATCAAATACATCTAGAACGTCATAGTTATTCACGACTCAGAAGTAACGAAGCGTGTTCCATGAATAAGAAGCTGCATCTTGTTCTCTCTAACCTGCTCAGTACCTTCACAGATGATTTACACAGTATCCCAAACTTCCTTTGCAGTTTGGCTATTGATGACATTGTCAAACATATCTTGATCTAAGCCATTAAACAGAATGTTCATGGCTTTCTTATCCTTGCGAATTTCTTCCATGTCTTCAATAGTTCATTCTGCTTTTGGCTTGGGAATGGACTGTCAAACAACAACTGTTGCAGTAGTAGCTGTGGCCACTTTGTGAGGAAATCTTCCTCCGAAGAAGTTACAAACAAGACTTCCTCCGAAGAAAAGCTTCTATTCATTAGAAATCTTCATCAGATTGATGCTTTATCATTCTATGATGTAATCCAAGTTGGCTCTAAAAACAACTTTCACAACCAGGACATTCTTGTTTCCATACATTAAAGTCTTAGCCTCTGAAGCTTCCTTAGCCAACACATTAGCAAGGAGATTATGTATGAACCTGTGGTCGAACCATGCTGGGGATGACCTCGCTCCCCCGGTTAATATTATCCATTTAAAAATTTAGTCCCGGAAAAAAATATTTATATTCGTTTAGTCCCGGCTAACATGCAATAACGGTTCGACCTCTGAGAACCATAAGGCATTATAAACACATTATTCAAACTAGCACCATGTATTCACCTAATGCGTGTTCCTGTTATAGTGCATTTTGATAGAAGAACCTGGTTTTCTTTTCCTAATTCATTTTGAAGGAAAATATACAAGTGCTTAATGCTTTATCATTCTTTATTGGCATTGCCTATTCTCTTTTGTTCCAGTGTTAGACCTGGTTAGTTCGTGATTCGTAGTGATTTGTAGTTCTGTTGACAGTGTTACTAAAACCTATCCATCCTGCTAAAAGTACTGCTCCATCTCAAACAATAGTCATGTTTTGAATTCTTTTTAACCGAAACTCTAGATTTTATTGAAAATGTCGGTAATATACTTTCATCATTTTGTGAATATGAATTATATTTTCTGGCAAATCACATGTTTCGAATCAGAAAGTGCAACGTTTAAGGTTGTGCGTCCTATAAATGTCTTCAATGTCTTTCGAGAAGACATGGCCCTCTCATGTTTCTTCAGCTCGGCTCTATTCAAACTCTTGTGGTCTCATCAGCAGCAATGGCTAAAGAAAATTGCAAGACACATGACTTGGTCTTCTCTAGTCGGCCTAGTTTATGTGCCGTAAATAAGTTGTGTTTGATAGAATCATAATCGAGATGGTAAGGGAACTTATGATATTCAGGAGGAAACAATTTTAGTAAAAGTCGATATTCCATACCTTTTAACCCCTATAGTATTATGTATCGTTCATTTTAGCCCTCTTCTACAATAAAGACTGTTTTACCCTCTGATTTAGTCCGATATGTCGTTTTAACCACGAAAAGGGTTAAAGGGAACGGTATCTAATACTCTAGGGGTCAAAAGGCACGACTTCATACTTCTGGGATTGATAGGTATATTGGCCCATACTTTAAGAGCCAAAAGGTCATTAAGCCTATAAAGTTTGTATATATACTTGTAGTGAGGATATAAAAATTCCTTTACTAAAATGAAGAAGTCTTCTTATTATTTTATTTGTCACTTCTGTTCCATTTGGGTACATGATTCAAATTTTATAATTTATAAAAAGTTCTTTTTTTGCTAAATAATAAAATTTTATAGACTAAACTTCTTACAAATTTAGTAACATACACTGTAATTAAAACAACCAGCACTATAATTAAAACAAATCTTCTTACAAAATTTAAATAGGGAATATCCCATCATCTATCATCAAAGAATGAACTTAATAACATAGAATTTACCAATAAAACAAGTACATACTACTTTTTCGTCGGGCAATAATTCTGTCCTGGCTCCTCTTTATCTTTTTTTTCCTTCAAAGCTTTTGTCACACTGGTGTTGTTGTCTTCATCTTTATCAACCGAAACACTAGCTTCTCTTCATCTACTTTAATTTATAGCTTCTCTTCATTTAATTTAATTTCTAAGATCAAATGCTTTATATATTTACTCGAACAAGATCACGCATGAGACCTCCCGGGAAAACTACTTGACTACATTATTTTCAACCATAATATATCTGTAAGTCCAAAACCGATATTTATAGTTGCACTTTTGGCAATACCGGACAATCTAAAACAAAATTAATAATAATGCAAGTAATATAACAAATTGTATCAATGTAATCACTATAACATAGATCAAAAGGAATATTTTCAAATCAAACATTTCAGATAACTCTAATTATTATTTTAAAAGAACAATAAATTGAAAGTCGAGAACGGAACAACAACTAACAATGCAAGTAATATGAACTCAAAACTAACTATACCGTAGATTGGCTTTCGCAACCACATTTCAAAAATTTCTTTCAAAAACGTTGCTATTGGGATATGAGTTCATGTCTATTGCAAGGGGTTTTAAAAACATTACAATTGAACCAACAAATTTTGGAGGTTGTTACAAAAAGCATACTATTGCAATGCTTTACGTAACCGTTGCAATATATAGAAGATTTGGGCCAAAGATTTAAGCGGGCTTTCTGAAAATTTCAGTACATATAGCAAAATATTAAGAGGGCTTTCTATAAAAAAAGTTTCCCGGCTAAAGCAAAAAGTAATAAACAGATAAAAATACACACACAGTCTCAAACACAAAAACACACTCTCAAACAGTCTCAACTCCCCGACACCCACACACTCTCAGACACACAAACACACACTCGAACTCTCAGACGAAGGAGGAGATTTAAAGCTCAGAGGAGGAGATTTAAAGCACGAAAGGTTTGTTTTTCCCAAAATTTTCTTTTCTAGAAATGTTCATTTTTTGTATATGGGTGTTCGATTATTGCTAGATGGGTGTTAATTCATTCTTCTTTATTTATGTGTTCACACATTTGATTGTTAATTAGGGTTTAATTGACTCTCAATTATTGATTCTTGCATTTCATTTTACATGTATGTGGTAATTAGGGATATTTGGGTATTATTGTTACATGTATGTGTTAAATTAGGGTTTATTTTTAATATTCTGTGTTAAATTGGATTTACATGTATTTGTTAAATTTAAGTGCCCTATTTTTTTTAATTTGGTCCACTGTTTAAGTGCCCTATTTTTTTATTTTTTAATTTGGTCTACTATTTTTAAATGTGTTGTTTATAAGAATTTTTGTAGAACATAGGTTTGAAAAGGATATTACGTCCTAAACAAAGTGAAGAATATCGTAATGGCGCTAAAAAATTTGTTACGAATGCATTCTCTAATTTCGGTGTTGGAAATGAAGTATAATTCCCCTGCAAGGACTGTAGTAATCGTTTTTGGTACTCTATAGATGATGTGTATGATCATCTAGTCTATAAGGGTCCTTATCCATCATTCGTTGATTGGATATACGAGATTTCAACCTCTAAGTACCAAATGAAATCAGATCAGGGCAGTGAAAGAGGGTTTAGGTTAGGTAATGATTTTGATGAGATGATGGATAATGCGTATAAATATAATGATGAATGTAGAGGTAAGAAGGCGGTGAATCAGGAGGCAAGTAAATTTTATCGGCTTGTTGAAGAGGGAAAACAACCTTTGTATCCCGAGTGGAAAAATTTACTCGTTTAGGTTTTAGAGTAAAGCTTTACCAGTTGAAGTGCATTCATGGATTTACCGAGTCCTCCTTTACTGCTATACTAGAGTTAATAAAGGACTCCTTCCCCAAAATTAATATGCCTTCATCTTTTAACACTTCTAAGAATATGATCAAAGAGTTAGGTCTAGATTATAAAAAAATTCATGCATGTCCGAACGATTGCATATTATATTGGGCTGAAAATATAAATGAAGTTAAATGCAAAGTATGTGGAATTTCAAGGTGGAAAATTATGGATAATGACACCAGGGATGTTGATACTAGCAGTACGGGAAAAAGTATAACATCTCAGCAAAGGTGATGCAATACTTTCCACTGAAACCAAGACTGCAACATTTATTCGTGTGTAAAGAATATGTTGAGCTAATGAAATGGCATGATGTAGGATGCATCAAAGACGGGAAGCTAAGGCATCCAGCCGATGCCGAGGCTTGGAAGTCACTTGATGCTAGATATCCAGATTTTCCGGTTGAAAATTAAAATGTTAGGTTAGGATTAGCGGCGGATGGTTTCAGTCCTTACCGAACTATGGGTTTAACTCACAGCACCTGGCCAGTTATCCTGGTTAATTATAATCTACCCCCTTGGTTGATTATGAAACCAGAAAACATAATTCTTTCAACTTTAATCCCCGGACCTGTGTACCCTGGTAATGAAATAGATGTTTATATGCAGCCACTGGTTTCTGAATTAAAAGAATTGTGGGATGTGGGTATAGAAACTTATGATTCTTTTTCTGATGAAACATTCACGTTATGTGCAAGCTTACTCTGGACCATAAGTGATTTTCCGTGGTATGCAGTTTTATCAAGTTATAGTACAAAGAGTAAACTAGGTTGTCCAAACTGTCATTATTGCACATCGTCTACCTATTTGACGCAAAGCCGAAAAGTCTGTTATATGAACCACAAAAAATTCCTTCCACCTGACCACAAGCTTAGGTTTGACAAAAGAAGATTTAACGGTCAAATCAAGACAGAGTTTTGTCCACCGCCGTTAACTGGAGCAGAAATTGAAGAACTGTTGCGTGGATATAAGAATAATTTTGGGAAGAAAATGAAACAAAAAAGACTTCAGATTGCCCTTGGAAAAAGAAGTCCATATTCTTTGAATTACCATATTGGAGTGGTCATCTAATCTGGCATAACCTAGATGTCATGCACATTGAGAAGAATGTGTGCGATAAAATATTAGGAACTTTGTTAAATATTAGTGGCAAGAGTAAAGATAATCTAAATGCTCATTTTGATATGCAAGAGATGGGCATCCGTAAGGTTCTTCATCCCGTGCTATCCGCTGATAACAAGCATTATGAAATCCAATAACCGGGGATGTTAGTTACTATGGATCAATTGAAGAAATTATTGAAGTTGATTATTGGGGTGCATTGAATGTAGTTTTGTTTAAGTGTTGTTGGTATCTTAAGGACAAAGATTGTTGTGGGCTCACAAGAGTTAATTTTAATAGATTAGACAAAAAAGATGATCCATTTGTTTTAGCTACGCAAATACAATAAATCTTTTATATTCAAGATTGTACGGAACAACATTTATATTATGTTGTTAAAAAAATGCCGAGGGAGTGTAATGATAAATTACAAGGAAGTGATGTTCTTGAGGAAGTCAGTGTGCCTACTATGCATGATGTGCCAATACATTTTGATATGGAAAATCGGACAGCTGATGGTGTCAATTGGTATAGAGACGGCGTGCCAAGACGACAGATTCCTATTAATGATGAGCAAGAAAATGAAGAACTTGGCGAATTACCGGACTTGAATTAGTTGTTGTATTTTGCATTTGTTGCTACTTGTATTGTGACTTTTTTTATCAGCACTTGAATTAGTTGTTGTATCTTGAATTCGCTGCTACTTTTGCATTTTGATATTAATATTAGCACTTTTTATTTTGTAGTTTCTGCTACTTGTATTTTGTAAAATTATTTCCCCTAGTTATTTCTATATTGTGACATTAGTTCTTTCATTAATTAATTTGTTTATATTTTAATTTCAAGATGGCTGACTATTTCTTTCTCATATTTCATCACAAGGGCATTTGTACAAAGATTCCTACTGCAATGGAAGCTGATAAATTTTCATTCTCGGTAATTATGGAGCATGTAATGGAAGACTGCAAATACACCGAAATTGGAGGACTTTATGTCAAGAAAGCTGGAGGTGGTTGGAAAATTATTAGTAATGATGCTGCGACAAATGAACTCTTAAAAGGATTGGCTGATGGTGTATATTTAGATTTGTATATCGATACTGTTGTTGACAAAGAAATAGAGCTGACAAAATAAATGCAGCCTCATGTGATAATACGACCACGAACAAGTTTCTTTGAAGGTAAAATAGTATTTCTCAAATCATGTTTATTACAAATGCATTTAAGCTGTAAAATGTATCTGTTTTTTGTCTTTGTTATTTTTCTAGGTCAAGAATTGCAATTGAAATGCAAGTTTGTGACAATACAAGGGATTCAACAAGAACATGTTGATAAGAAGAAAATGGCAAATGATAGCCAACAGTTGGTCGTTGAGAAGTCGGGACCGAGAGAAGAAGTTGCAGTTGTACAAGAAAATGCAGAGAAGAAGAAACTGGATGATTGCATGTTGGTTGTTGAAGGTGTCGGGCATCACACAACCAAAAAGGCAACCAAAAAGATAAAACAAAAGAATGCAAAAGGAAATGCTGAAAAAGCAATTCACTCGGAGGTAATTTAGTTTAAAAATAAAATGTTGAATGCTCTGTTTTTTCTATTTTATTTACCATAGTATTTTAGATTATTATCTGTTTGTTAAGGTTTTCTCTGTCATTTTGCTCCTCTATTTTAGATTGATTTAATGGAGGAAAAAAGAAGAAAAAGGGCTTCAAAAAATCAGAGGTACTTAGAGGAGACCGGACTAAAAAAATTGGCTGGTAGTTTGATTTCTGAGAAATCGAAAAAAATGAAAAAATCACTTGAAGAGTGTTGGGCCGAGTGTGATAGAGAATATACTCCAGGCCATGATAGCTTGGAAAATAGTGAAATTGAAGAAGTTCCCACGGTACATGTATCACTATCAAATGCATGTATTGTTTTAATTATTTGTTCATGTTTTCATGATGATATTTTCTATAGAAATCGATTAATTTAGTCTATGTTTTATGTTTATGCAGAAAATAGAAAAAGTGCAGAAGGTGATGGTTGTCGGCAAGCCATCGATGTGTTTGACGCGTTCACAAACATTGAATAATGTTGCGACTACACATGAGGTACGATAAGTTTACTTTACTTTTATTTTAGCATTTTCTTCGAATAATATGCAGCTTAACATTTATAAGAAAATGCCCCTCCAATTTATTTGCCTTACTAATTATATAATCTAATGAGTGATATTTAACTTGTTTTAGCTTGTTTTAACATTAATAAGAACATGACCCTCCAATTAATTTGCCTTACTTTTTGCAAGGCCAATGTGGAAGAGATTGTGCAACCAGTATATGGTGATCTTGGACCATTACCACCTCCCCCACCACTACCTACTGATTTGACACAATTTAAAAAACTGAAAAGGGCAATGGATAATGATGGAGTTGTTACGATGATCGCATATATGGCTCTAAAAAAAACTCAGCTGGAACAGGAAGCCACGCATGTCATTGTTGCTAAAGAAGAAGATTTGGGGAAGATTGATGACACGGTTGCAATTGTTGGAGTCATAATTCAACACATACCTAAAAGATTAGATATTTTCTAGCAATTTATGATTATAGTTTTATTTATCTTCTTTGATAGATACAACTAAACCCAAGAGGCGTAGAGGACCTTCAAAAATGAACCATGTCTTCACCAGAAAATTAGAAGACGGACCGGTGATTACCTTGAATAAAAAGCTTCAACCGGTGGCTGAAAGTAGTAAAATAAGAGCCGAGTTGAGTAGCTCTGTGGGGACTCTAGCAAGGCAATGTGTGCCACTTGATTATATTAATTGGAGTGTGGTTCCTGAAAGCCATAAAAATAGTTGGTGGGAGTATGTCCAGGTGAACACCATCAAATATATTTTCTTAGTTTCTGTTTTACATGTTTAGTTTTGTTATTTTGTGATCATTGTTTAATTGGATATATTTTGCATATTTTGTATAGACAAAGTATATCATTCCTGAGGAAGGTAAAGGCTGGGTACTTAGGACTATGGTTGAGTTGTGGAGGATTCAAAAGAGTCGTGTCAAGGCAAAATATTATACCAAATACAATACTGATGTGGAAAGACTGCAGAACAGGCCTGCCTCGATTCCATTAAAAAAGTTCAAGGTTTTGCTCGAGTATTGGGGTGATGAAGATGTGTAGACCAAAGCTGTAACAAATGCTGAAAATCGGAAAAAGGTCACTGATGTGCACAATGTTGGTCGTACAAGTTTCGCACAGATTGGAAAAAATATGGTATGCCAATATTTGAGAATCTTAAGAATTGCGCTAAATTTAAATCTGCAAATACTAATAAGTCGTATAATTTTTTTTGTTACACTGTATCTTTTATGTTAGAAAAATAAAAAGAAGATGCCTCAGACCCCTAGAAAAGGACATATCTACCCTAAGACTCGCAGGAATCCTATAGAGGTACCACATCAGTTTTCTTTTGTCGCAAATATGCATGAATTATAATTTTTACATACTCATATTTGGATCGTTCGTAGGTTGAAGGTGATGCAGCAGAAACTGGTGGTGACGGTGAAACGCAATTTCAGCTGGACTTTGATGGTCATGGGTCAAACTGGTTGGTTGACAGGACTTGCATAACATGGAAAATGAAGAAAGATGCTATGAAAATTGAGAGTACAAATTCAGCAAAACTGGAAAAGCTAAGGGAGGAGTTAGCTTCTGAAATGGAGGAGAAAATGAACAAAAAACTGGAGAAGATATTAGGATAGTTGGCTGAGGAGAATCCGTCGCTAAACATCAATGTAAAAGAATTATTGGTCGAGGCTTGTGCTGGGGATCGAGATGGGACTGCAACAGGTGGAGAGGAAGAAGCAGATGTAAAGGTAGTTCCACTTGAAGAAGATTGAAAATTTAGTACTACTACATATTTTGTTCTATGTAATTTTAACTTAAGATTGTGATTTTGTGAACTTAACTTTACTATTTTCGCTTGAGACCTTTGTATTTTTGTTAGATTTGGTTTCTATGTAGATGTTGGAACACCAGAAGTTGTGAAAACTGCTATTTGTGGATTATTGTTGGATTGTGTTGTGGATATACCAATTAAGTTTGGTGGCTGCTAAAGAAATCTAAAGGTCATGCCTATTTTTTTTAACAAAATTGTGTTGCAGTAGAGGGTAAAATAGTTGCCATATACTTCAATTTTGTTAACAAACTATGTTGCAATTAACACGAAATATGTTGCAATTAATTTGAAGTATGTTGCATAAGTCCATGTATTGCAACAATTATCACAAAAAAACTTGGAAAACAATGTTGTCATAGGCAGCCTCATGTATTGCAATGCTTTTATATTCATTGTTGTATATATAAAAACGTTTCTATAAACCGAATTTGCAATTTCTTTACTCTGTTGCAATATGGTCCCAAATTCGTTATCATAAGCCCTTATGGCAACGAGACCAAACGTTACGCCTACTTTTTCAAAATACGTTGTCATAGACCCTATTGCCATGAATTTGTACCATATAGCAACACTTTTTTAGGGTTACTATACGCAATCTATGGTGTACTGACTATATCAATGTGATTAGTATAATTCAAACCAACTGTATTTTCATACTCCAAGCATTATTTTAAATTAAACTGGCAAAATTAAAAATCAAGAAAGATCGGAGAACTAACAATGCAAGTAATATAAACTGAAAACTAATGTAATTATTATAATTCAAACCAACTGTATTCTTATAATCTCTATCAACGTAAGATGAGAGCAAGAGCAAATCAATTTACAAACCTAGTTTAACATCAAATCAATTCACAAACCTATTTTATTGTAGATGCTATTATGTAGTCGGGTAGAATAAACATAGAGCACATGCTAATACACATACTCTATCTCCTCTCTACTGGATTAGTTGCAGATAATTGTTACCCTTAATTCTTTATTTTTACAATAAAAACGGAGATTACTCCATTAAAAGCGTGTACAATTCCGTTCGTACACAGATTTACACAACATATTTTAAACATAAAAAATATTGACTACATCCCTGCCAAGTTACATTGTATTTCTACCAATGTCAAGCATTTCCCCCACTACTTCTCCGATCCAGGTGATTTGATTTTTCACACCTATTTTAACATCAAACACTCTGTCCATACCCAGAAGTTAAAGTTACATTATGAATACCTTTAGATCATTTAGATGATAATAGCAGACTATACATTAACTGCTAATTGTTATCATTTAAAAAGCCCTGCTTCACTTTAACGGTGTTTATATACAAGAGATTCTAAGATTGCTATATTGCTTCTCCGTGCTACTTCTGGAAAGTTAAAATTAGTACTTTTGCCATGGTACTTCGCAAGTAATATTTAAGAACTAGAATAGCTCACAAGTTGATTACTAGTCCAGCTTAAACCCAAACTAGTCGGAGTATCAGAACTCCACACAGGACACAGTTAGGCTACATTTACCTATATTAAGCAGAATTATGCCTGATGCAAGAAAAAACTAGTAAAACAATCTAATAGAAAATCTTCCAAATTATTATGTCACATAACTCAAAAATTTAGAGTAAATTTTATTTTAATGGAACACTGTACCAGGTTGTCAAACGTCGAAAGTAAGAATTTTTTGGAGTTAAAGGTATTTGCCTATTCATCTAAAATCCATTCACAAACGTTACAACTAATCTTTAATTCAATTGACAGCCATCAATGGTTCTGCAGATGACAAGATAACAAAGTAGCATCGCCAATTTTAACAAGAATACAAGTGATTTGATAGACAAAAAAATACACACATATATATAAACACATCCATACACAAACAAGAAACAAAGAAGAAAGAGAGAGAGAGAGAGAGAGAGAGAGATAGAGAGGATATAAATATATATAGGAGAGAGAGAGAGATACAGAGAGGTTAGAGGGAGAGAATACCTTTATGATGTTCATGTCAGAGAGAGCGAGAGGAGAGAGCGGAGCAGTATAGCGAATGAAAAGGGAAATAAGGTGAGCGGAAGTAATACCCCAATTTAGGGTGTTGAAAATGTCGAGTTTAGCTATAAAAAATGAGCCTCTCCCGACCTTTCAATAAAACCCTCACAACCCAAACCTCCTAAAAATAAAATTCCCAAACGTGGCTTTTTAGAACCTACCCCAACCCAGCCCTACCCATTCCTCCTCAACCCCCCAACCAAACAGGCCCTAAAGATTCGAAGGTTTTTAAACCGGAAACTAAGTTGGATCGCCAGAGGAAGCTTTGAATACCCTAAAAAAAGACTTAGAGTTTTGTAGAAGGAGAAGAAGGAGATCAAGAAGCAAGAAATGAGAAGTGAGGAGAAAATGACTTAACTCACTTCCTTATATAGGCGACGAGGAGAAGTTGAAGGGAGAAAAAGCCCATAAAAGTAGAAGCCCAAATTCTGGAACTTTCTAGAACATTCTTGAAGATTCTTGAGAATTCTAAAAGATTCTTGAGGCCCAATCCTAATTGAATTTGGGAAACCATAGATAAGACCCGTGGATAAGACCAGGATTGAGGTCGATATCCAGGTCGTGACTCTTACTCGAAGTAATTCGAATAGGAGCCTGTAAAGAACCCATGAGAATGACCAGAATCTAGGTCGAAATCCTGGATATGAATCCTGAACATTTTTGTTCGAATAGAAGCCAGGAGCTAACCAAAAATTCGACCACAATCCAGGTCGTCCAAACGACTAAAATCCTGGTCAAAATTCTTGTCATGAATCATGGTTGATTTTGTTCAAATAGAACCCAAGAGCAGGCCATAATTTCTACCACAATCTAGGTCGCCCAGACGACTAGGATTCTAGTCGAAATCCTGGTCGTGGATCCTGGTTGAATGTGTTCGACCAGTCCCCAGGAGCTGGCCAAAATTTCGACTAGAATCCATGTCATTTGAACGACTATGATCGTGGTCGAACAAGGCTGAAAAAAGGAAAATTCCTGAAAATTGTGAATATTTCCTGAAAATTAGGGAAAATTCCTAGTAAATCCTGAAAATTATGAAAAATCCCAAAAAATAAGAGAGAAATCTTAAAAAAGTGCCAGAAAATTCCTAAAAAATAGGAATAAGGTAAGAAAATTTATTAGGGAAGCACCAATAACTACCCTGAAGCCACGTACAAGGCAAATCGTTGTAAATGTGTAGGTCTCTCCATACTTTACGTAGAAAATGATGCCCTGTAATGGAGCAAATGAACTTAACTTCTAAAAAATCTTTTACGATTTCCCAGAAATTGGGGGCAAATGATAGGGAATGAAATAAACCCGGATTACGTAATTAATATCGCATTAATTACGCCTGAGATGGGCTGACAATAAAACCCATTATAAAAGTCTTGAAACCCTTAATATTAATTAATTTCGTAATTGATTAATATGGGATAAATCAGCTGATAAGTAAAGTCCAAATAAGGACATAATTTCTTAGAGATTGACCTCCAAGAAATCTCATAGGATAAGGAATCAATTTTCTACTTTCTAGGACTCCAAAGTCCACTCTAATTCTGAGACTTATCCCCCAAGTCTTCTAACCATAACCTTATTCAAAGGCATCCCATGCCTATATAAGAGGTCTCACCCCACAAATCAGAACTATGTTTTTTTACTTGATTTATCCTTGGAAAACAGCAAGGTACGTAGGCATCTTGTTAAGGCAGATTGAGTCACGAAATACAAGAGCAATCAAATCGAGCCTTGAAACTCATGAAACCTAGCAATAAATTCGATCTAGTTTTTAATCTATTACAGGAATAGTATAATGAGTCTCGGTTAAAATTGGATAATGCGATTTATATAACTCAAGTTG
The DNA here is from genome assembly GCF_009905375.1 of Apium graveolens. Taxonomy (NCBI): domain Eukaryota; kingdom Viridiplantae; phylum Streptophyta; class Magnoliopsida; order Apiales; family Apiaceae; genus Apium; species Apium graveolens. The sequence continues at coordinate 7,400,443 of NC_133651.1, forward strand.
ATCAACATACTTCAAGATGTACATCATCTACAACTTGAAAAATGCCAATCAAAATAATATCTATTTAATTTTTCTTTTGGAAGAAACCTAATTTTAACCGACAATATGAAATTTAGAATATACTTTTAGATTTTATCCGGGCATAAAAAGTTCAGATGGAAATTGCATTCGCATATGACTGAAACCCTTATACCAAGTAAATAGACAAACATATATAGTCCAATATCATGTAACAAGTTATACAAACAATTCATGAAGATGTACATCATCTAGATAAGATCTTTCTAGTCTCCAAGTACAAGAAACCTGATTTCAAAAAAAAATACAACTTCTCAGGTCAGAATCAGTCTTTGTTTTTTCAAAAACAATTTTTGCTCCTCAAAGTGAACAATGGTTAAAAAAAATGAAAGGTAACGTATCTTGTTACAAATACTTGTATTTGTATGTATATGCTTAGAGCTAGACATGGCAAATCGGATAACCGGATCGATTTCGGATCAGATCTACTTCGGATCAGTTCCACTTTCGGATTATAATATAACTCGAGCTCATTCGGATCGAATCGTATGTGATTCGGTTCGGGTCTAGTTCGGATAAAAAATGGATGAAATTCGGATAAAAATCGGATAAAATTCGGTTTAGATTAAATTCGGTTCGGATATATCGGATCTTAACTTATTTATTTTTTCATGTTTTGAGACTTAAAAAATATTTTTTTATTAAATGTAGTACTTTTAATATAATATAATGTACTTTTACACTAATTTATAATTAAATAATTAAATTATCATGAATATAAGATACATTTAAGTATGAAGTTTGCTTATTTCAGATCATATTCGGTTCAAATATTATATGAATCTGTTTTGTTCGGTTCCAATTTATAATCGGATCTAGTATTTCAGATTATTTTCGGTTAAATTTTTGGTTTGGGTAATTTTCGGATCGGTTTAATTTGATTTTCAGATAATTATCGGATTATATAATTCGGATCTCGGATCGGATCTTGGATCCATAGATTTCGGTTTGGTTCTTCGGATACAGACCCATTTTGCCAGGTCTACTTAGAGCCTTGATATCTATTTGGAATCTTTTGTTCAAGTAAATTTCAATTAGCACTTTTCCTCGGCTCTTTCTAATTTTTTTATAAAATATATTTTTTCTATAATTATGCTTGCTCATACTGAAATGCGCTTTTCATTAGAAATTTTGACCAGACATTTTTAATTTTTTTAAAATATATTTTTTCTATAATTGTGCTTGCTTTTGTCTATATATATATGTTAAGAGTGTCTGGGCCGTTTAGAATCTTGTATTTAAAAAAAAAATTAATAGCAATTTTGCCCGACCCTTGCTATTTTCAAAAAAATATATATATAAATTATATTTATCTCTACTCAAAATGAAAAGGCTTCAACTCTTTTTTGGAAATGCAACGTTGTTAATTGTCTGGCCACTCACACGTACAGTTTAGAGAAAGAGCTTATTAACATTTTTCAAAGAAATATAGATTTTTAGTAAAAAAAACCTTAAGATTATACAGTGGCGGAGCCAGGATGAAAGTTGAGGGAGGGCCAAAATAACTATATTTTCTTTTCACAAGTAAAACTAAAAAAAAATTGTAAAAAAATATTCTAAGAATAATCTATTTACACTTGGCCCGAGGGAACTCACATGTACAAATTACACATACATGTCAAAATATTCAATGAACATTAAAAATTAGCTAGAAAAAGGAAATTTAAGTATGTACAAGAGATATAAAATTGAGTTCTTCCAAAAATAATCAAGAGGAGATAAACAATTAAACACTGTTGTTTAAATGTTGTTTTCATGAATGAGTGTTACTACATTTGTAACATCCAGGAAATATCGCATAATTATTTTTATCTATAAATAATTATTATGTGATTATTATGTGAATTTTAGTGAATTATTTGATGATTGATATTAATATTTGGGTGTTTATGTCTCATAAAAGTAGGATATTTTATTTTTAATTATCTAGAATAAAATATAGATAATTTTCATATTTTTCTGGATATTTTTGGATTGTTATATGATTTTATAAGGATTTATAGAATTAATAATGATTATTTTTATGTAATTATAAAATTACTTTTTAGAATCGAAAATGGTTCAACTTCAACCGTTTTAGGGTTTCTACAACCCGAAACTCTTCGGAAAACTCCTACCTTACTTAATATGATGATTCTGAACACTTTCCGTGTTTTGACTTTTTCGATCCGAGGTACGGTTTGACACGTACGAGTCCCAGTGTAATATTTTCGATATGCTAATCATTTTATAGATCGATAAAACCCATATTCTCGAAACGCGAAGTTTTATCACCTTATTTTTGTATAAAGTGTTTTATAAGAAACTCCGTTTTGATAATTATCCAAATCTGGTATAAAATTGTATCGTTTTTATAGTTACTTAGTGGCTAAGTAATCTATTTTCAGATCCGATATGTAAAGGTAATCATCGAATTATTAAATAAATAGAGTATGTGGCGGTTCTATCAGCTATGTGGTTATATTATTAATTATGTTTGATTGGTTGGATGCGAAGATTAATTGTATAATTAATTATTGCGCTGCATGAATTCATTTTTGCTTTTAAAATGATTTTATTGAATATTTATTCTCATTAATGCTAAATTTATTTCTAATATTATTGTTGTTGCTTTATAATTTTATATATTATTTTTAAGAATTTATAAAATTTAGAAATTAAGATTTTATTGATTGTTTATCTTTCAATGTTTTCTGATCGCATTTAAGTGTAAATTCTGTATTAAATTCAGAAATATTTCAAAAATTATGAAACTTACGTTTTATTAAGTTTGGAATATTTAAAATGATTCCAAGATTTTTAAAACTAGATTCGTGAGTCTTCGGGTTATTTTTACCCGTAAATCACTCATTAATTTGTTAAATGCGGTGTCAAATTCAGCAATAACGCGATAAATGCGATAAGAATCCCCCGATTTTATCCCATATCTTTCCCTTATCTCTCTAGGTTCTCTCTCTCTCTCTCTCTCTCTCACTTTCTCTCTCTCTCTCTCACTCCTCCTAATCTCTCTGTTGTGTATCTCTCTCAATCTCTCGCTATCTCCCTGTTCTCTCCACACTCTCCTCTCTCTAATTCTTCTTATTGTCTTCCTTGTTTCTTCTCGAGCTCTCTGTGTTCGATTCCATTCGCCTCCGTTTTTCCTCTTTCCGGCGAACTCCGCAGATTTTTCTATTCCGGTATCCTGTTTACTCGGTTCTTGTCTTCTCAATTGTATACATATATGTATACATATATGTGTGCTGTGTTGCCTTGAGTCGCCGCCTCTCTTCAGTTTTCCGGCGAGATGGCGACGAGTTGAGAGGCGCGTGTGCGTGTATTGTGTATATCTCTGTGTGTGTTTGCATGTGTTCGGTGTGTGTCATTTTCCCCTGTGCTCCCCTATGCCATATGTGACTTGCTGTTGTTGCCTGGTTTTCTGTTCTTCCCGCCCATGTTTGTTTTTTATGGTTATACGCGCGTGGGCCCATGATGCTGTTTAATTGGGACTTTTATTAATATTTTATTAATTTCTGCAGGATCATTTGATTAAAGTTCGTGAAATAAATAAATTCATGTGGGAAAAAAATTAAATTAATTGGTGGAGTTTTGCGTTGGAAACCCGAAAATTTATCGGGGGCCAGCAAAATTTTATCGTCGTCGGCGATGAGCCTCAGTGAGACGAAGGTGGACAGTGGTGATTTTTATCTGAGTCCTACGGTTATAAATTAAATAAATTAGTTCGAGAAATTAGATTCAAAACGAATAATAATAATGGATAACTGAATTATATCGGTGATTAGGATTGCGAATTATGGTTGGTTGTTGTTGTTTTGATTGGGTTGTTGTTGTGAATTTGATGTCGAATTGTTTTGACGGGTAGACCAATAAACAAAGGAGACGCTGCCCGATTTTCGGGAAAATTAATTTCGAAAATACGGGGACGTAACCTGTAATTATCAGAGTCGTCGAACAAAAATAGATAGTTATATTATACGAAACCTAATTATGTGGCGAGACCAGATATTTTGTGAATAATTGATTACCCTATTTTTCAAGACGACGAATATATGTACTTTCCGAAAATAAATACCGAACCGAATTTTGAAGATGTGAACCATAATTGCTAAATTATCCGTATAGTTAGAAGTGGATAGTGATCTTGTATTAAGCTTAAGCGATTATCTGAATTAGGGTATTTCAACCCTGTAGGTGAAGGGTTTCGAGCACATAAACGCAACGGAAACAGTAATTAAAAACATAAAAAATCAGAATTTTCAAAACTCGCCGCAGGATCCATGCGAAAAACATATATTTAATTCATAGATCAGATTGTTTACCTTAAGAAGCTTTACCAATTGGTTGACTGATGGAGATCCAAAGCTTGTTCAATCACCACGCATCCCGCTCTCGCTATCTACACACTATCGGTATCCACACGAATGCTTGAACTCATGGATTGGATGTGTACTAGCACAAACTCGTTTCTTCTTCCTCTCTCCATCTTCTCTCTTGGTGGCTAGGGTTTTAGTAAAAGTCTTTTTTTCAACCAAAAAATCAGCCACACAAGAGATGTTATATAGGGAGTAGAAAAACGAATTATAACTCTTAACTAATTAGGAGTTATTATTAATTCTAAATTCCTATTTGTATTATAATTAAGTCTCACTTAATTATTTAACAAATAAATTTCATAATTAATATTAGTAAATTCGAATATCAATGTATGTCTAATTAATTAAGTCATACTTAATTAATATTATAAATAATTCGAATTTCTTTAATATAATTTAAATCCAATTTAAATTAAATAATCCTTCAAGCATTCTTAGTGTGTGACCATATAGGTTATTATTACGTTGACAACAAATTTTAAATCTAATTTAAAATCGTAAACAATGAGCGGCATCTAGTAATACATCATTGCTACCCAAGTAATAATAATTGAATCGGTGATCAATTAAACCTTTTGTGAATAATGTATAATGTAATATAATCCCTTTAACCAAATATTATAGATTAAACTAGAGGCATGTAATGTGTCATCTTCATCATAGTTTAATCCAAGTTTCCTTGATCAATGAGTAGAGTATCATATCAAATCAATATTTGAGTGTGGACACGCATTTCATAGTCTAGCTCACATAAAGGCCAATAATATCACTCCCAAAATAGGAGTCCTAAAATAGGAGGGTTAAATCTCATCTAGATCATTCATATTTCTTATACAATTCATAATATACCCAATGTCCACTTTTATCATTACCCGGTCAAGGATAACTTTTAATGGAATCAATGTATATTAATTCTCGTATAGAAATATAATGACTTCAGGTCTAAGGACCATTACATCATTATCACTGTGAGAATTACTTATGACACAACAGAAATATAAAATCTCACATTGGGTCTGTCCAGCACCATGTACATATACATCTGCCTGTGTTTTTGACTTTAGTATCATCATACCTACGATTAATGCATTATTATTATCTCCTCATAATAATACTCGACTAGGGACCTTTAAAAATATTGATACTATTCTCAAAATCTCATTTCTAAGTCACATACTTAGAGATATAGAATTGCATATCATATTCCTAGGATATTTATTAATCTAACATTTATATCGCAGTAAATTAAGAATTATTAAATTATAAAGGGAAAAAATGATAGAACATAAACATTAATAATCCTAATGTCTTAAACTAAAACATCATAGTGTTGTCTCTAGGGCACAAACATTAACAATCTCCCACTTGCACTAGAGCCAATCACCCATATATCTAATACTCATGGAACTAGTATGACCATCGTGCTTCTGCTGCGACAAAACCTTGGTTAGTGGGTATGCAACACTATCATTACTATGTACATTACATATATATCTCCTTGATTATTAATCTCATTAATAAGGTGTTATCGCCTAAGGACATGTTTAAACAGTCTCCTTGGCTGTTTCAAAAAATTTCAATATATTCGGCATCCTTTATAGAATCATCAATGTTCTTGCTGTGAACTATTCCATCTAAAATCACTTATATTTAGACAAAACATAAACCAGAAATAGACACATAATCATCCTTGTCTATCCAGAAATTAGGTTAAGAAACTAGTATCAGTGTAACCCTTTACAACTAGTTCCCTATCTTCTCCATACACCAAAAATAAATCTTTAGTCCTCTTTAAATACTTAAGAATATTCTTGACAACTATCCAGTGACCCTCACCTGGATTAGACTGGTTTCTGCTTGTCATGCTCAAAGCATACGAAACATCAGGATAAATACATATCACTGTACATATTATAGATCCAACTGATAAAGCATACGAAGCTTTCTTAAATGGCCCTTATCATTTAATGATTTAGAGGGAAATTATCTTTTGAGATCACTATCCCATTAGACATCAAAACATATCCTTTCTTTATCTCCTACATCCTAAAATGATGTAATATTTTATCAATATATGTACTCCGACTAGGTCGATTAATCTTTTCAATCTATCTCTATAGATCTTGATCCCTAATATATAGGTAGCATCGCCTAAGTATTTCACCGAGAAACTATTTCTCAACCAAGTCTTAACAGCTTGTAGAGAAGGTATGTCATTCCTTATTTATTATATGCCATCTACATATAATACTAGGAATGTCACATGGCTCCCACTAACTTTCTTGTAAACACATGGTTCATCTTCGTTTTGAATAAAGCCTAACTCTTTGACCGTTTCATCAAAATGGATATTCATTCTCCTTGAGGCTAGCTTCAATCTATAAATAGATAGAAGCAACTTACAAACTATCTTAGCAAACTTTGGATCGACAAAACCCTCAGGTTGTATCATATATACATCATATTCAAGATTCCTATATAAGAAATCAGTTTTGACATCCATTTGCCAAATCTCACAGTCAAAGTAAGCAACTATTGCTAACAAAATCCTGATGGACTCGATAATAGTAACCGATGAAAAAGTCTCATCATAGTCTATACCATGAAGTTGTTTAAAAAAATTTACCACTAGTCGCGTCTTATAACTCTGTATTTTACCATCCATGTCATTTTTCTTCTTGAAAACCCACTTGCACCCTATAGGTTTTACCCCTTCGAGTGGATCAACTAAAGTCAGTACTTTATTTTGATACATGGATTTCATCTCAGATTTCATGGCCTCCATCCATCTCTTGGAGTTTGAACTGTTCATAGCATCTTGGTAGGTGAGAGGCTAATCATTATCCGTAAGCATCACATCACCATCTTGAGTCAAAAGAAATTCATAATTTCTCCCGGGCTTATGGTGAATCCTACTAGATCTACGAATAACCTGTGTTTCTTGGACAGGATTACTTTCAACATTTTGATGTACATCTTGATCTTATTCCAACTCTGGTTCAATGTTATCATATCGTTCTCGATCTTCATCTAGATGTATTATCCTTCCACTGATTTTCATAGAAAGTAGTTCTCCCTCAAGAAATACAGCGGCCCGAGCAACAAACACTTTGTTCCCGGAAGGATTATAAAAACTATACCCTAGTCTCACTTGGGTATCTAATTTTGGTCCAAACTTGTCAGAGGCTAAACGTTTTACAAACGCTTCACGTCCCCAAATTTTCATAAATGACATGCTTTTCCATTTATCACTCTATATCTCATATGGAGTATTTTGAACTACTTTAGTCAGAACTTGGTTAAGTGTATATGTAGCCGTTTCTAGACCATAACCCTAGAAACTGAATGGAAGATCCGCTTGACTCATCATCGATCGCACTATATCCAACAAGGTACGATTTCTCCTCTCAGAATCTCTATTCCATTGAGGTGTTCCAGAAGGAGTAAGTTATGATACACTATCACACTCCTTCAAGAAATTCTTGAAATTGAGGTTTAAGTATTCTCCTCCACGAACTGATCGTAAAACTTTTATACTTTTCCCTTGTTTTCTTTTCTACTTCGGCCTTATATTCTTTGAACATTTCAAAAGGATCGGCTTTGTTCTTCATAAGAACCACATATCCATATCTACTGAAATCATCAGTAAATGTTATGAAGTAGTATAATCCCCTACTTACCATCATACGCATTCGACCACATACATCATTATGTATAAGTCATAATCGTTCGATGGCCCTTTCACCTGATCAGGTAAAAGAAGCTTTAGTCATTTTTCCAATGAGACAAAGTTCACATCTTCCGTATGATTTAAAATCAAACTTATCGAAGTATCCATCTATATGTAACTCAGAAATGCGTTTCTCATTAATATGGCTTAACGACAATGATAGAGGTAATGTTTGATTTGAGTCATCTTAGAACATATAAATTGTTAACTAATTGTGCAACATTATAAGCCTTATCATTAAAATAGAATAAACAACTATTGTTTATTTAATTAAAATGAAAACCTTTCTTGTCCTGACAAGAAATTGACTTAATATATCCGCTAAAGCAGGAACGTAATAACAATTTATCAAGTTCTCAATCTCGCCTTATGGGAAAAATTAGGTATCGAGTTCCTTCAACTAGAGCAAAAACTTTTGCTCTAATTCTAACCCTATACCTGAAGCTTGACCATTTTTAGTCTTCTTCTTTAGATCTTCCAAATAAGCTCGACAATTTAACTTCCATTCATCCAGTTATTTCTACAGAAATGACAAACATCTCCTTTAGCAAAACCACTATTAGTCTTCAAAAGCCCTTTAGGATTGGACTTTGGTTTGGCACCGAATAAGATCAAATCTTCACCTTGCGTATCCACTTTCCTTTCCCATTTGCATTCCATGTGTACATCATCAATATGGATGTAATTCATGCCTTTACCATGTTATTTTCAGTAGTTCTAAACATGCTTAACAACTCAGTGAGTGTTTAGTCTATCTCATTCCTTTTGTTCTTAACAAACTGAGAATATAAGTTGTTCAAAGATCGTTTGATGAAATCAAGCTGAGTCTCTAGACTATTCTTGAAACCCAAAATATCAAAGTACATATGCATATCACCTTTAGAACATGTGGTCCAACTGGATATAATTCTCCCGTTGATGCAAAAGTATGGTGCCTTATTATTGTCAAATCTTTCTGACGAGCCTATCCTTTAAACATCTTTTGAAGGTGCTCAATCATATCATAAGCATCATTATACTCTTGTTTCTTCTAAAGCGCATCACACATAATTACAAGCATGAGACATGAAACATCAGTTGCATAATTAATTTGCTTCTGGTAAGCATTTTGTTCTGCATATGTTTCATTCTCAGCTAGAAGAAATAAGGGAGGGGTTTGAGTGACATCCTTGAACCCGAGGACAATCTTCAAGTTCCCATATCAATCGAGGAAATTATTTCATGTCAGCTTGTCCTTCTCAAGGACTATTACATAGAGAAGTTATTTGAGTTATTTGTCATTTGATATCTACAATATTAAAGTGCATAAAATGACTTATTCTACAGATGATCATTAAATTATGTTGAAGTGATTATTCATATATATTCACAATATATATCTCCCACTATTTTTATCAAATCAATAGCCCTAACTATTAATTGGGAAAGAATATCTTCTATATCCTTTCTAATGAGCTAAGATCCATATTTCACCATGCGTTAGGTCAACTTTGGCTTTTCTCCTAAAACATGATTATTTAGGTAGACAACATTTGTCAATTATATCAACAATATAACTCTTGGATAGCTTGGTGAAACAATATTTGTTCATATTTATCTAATAAATCTCTCCAAACTCTATGCCTCTAAGTTCACAATCCTATTGGGGTAACATAGTTCAGTCAAACCCAATAGTCAAAAGTATCAATATATTTCAATACATCTCCCACGATAGATGGGAGTACTTCTCTTTGGCAAATCTACTCCTTATCGATCTAGGGTTAACGTATTAGACTTATTGGAAGGCATCCGATCAACTTAATATTAACTTTAGGGTTTTGTTAATTTTAAAATGATCATGATCCCATCATAAAGAGATTTCCAATTTTTCCTTGAATAAAATACTTCAAATCAATACTCTCCAATGGTTTGATTTCCAGGTAGTGAGGGAGTCACAACGGTCTCGCTTAAAACCCACAACCTTACAAGTTCAAAGAACACGCTTTTGACAAAATCGCCCCATGTCAGAAATAAAGAAAATTTGTATTTTATTCCGTATTTCATAAACATGAGAATCTCATAATCGTTTGTTCATTTTAAAATCTTGTTTCGTTACATATTTTATATTGTTTAGAAAGCATGGCATAGGTTTCGTATCTAATACATACATCCTTAATCTAATTAAGCATGCATCTTTATAAACTACTCTACACATACATTCATCATATGCTCATATAAATGTAAATTGCAATAAATAAACGTGGTTGGTTATGCCTTTATCCCATGTGATCTTCATCAAGCTAATGACAAAGATCTAGGTCAATCTAAGGTGAAAAATAAATACAGGCTAACTATTACATGTCTTCTTTCTTGTATTGCTTCCTTGGATGGCCTCCATGTGAGATTACCCTTCCTTGATCTTCAAATCTTCATGTTTTCATGTACATTACACGAATGAAAAATAAAAACTAATCTAATGTACTTACTATAAGAACTCGAGTTACATTCGAGATTTAATAATTACAAGATCAAACGACATGCAAACCGTATTTAAAAAACCAAAACCATTAACCTAAGGTCATAAGCCATAACCATCCACCATGCTCAATTAACACATAAGAACATGTTAAAACACATAATATGATCTTAACATATCATACCCCATCATGATCTAATCATAAAAAATAAATATAGAAAAAATCTGAAAATTCAAAATTAAATCTGAAAACATTAAATCGCAGATTACAGGGTCTAAATGACATCAAACGCCTTACAGATCACTCGATGATAGCTTTAGCTATTAGTTTTGTTCAGATGCTCGATTTCATATGAAATAGCATATTCGTTCGCCAAAACCGCAGAACAGACCCAGATTTCAGCAAATCCGCTGCATCTGATTCAAAATCGTATCAAATACGATTCTTATAATAAGAACAAATACAAAACATGTATATATCAGTATATATACAGATTATATAATGATCATATGAATATACAACTCTCATTAATATCATATATTGAAAACATATACATACATACGTATATATATAAGCATAACAACATGTAAAACATACAAAATCGCATATATAACAGTCATGGAATATTGTATACATGTTATCATCATAAAACCAGTAAACACATAAATGAATTAAATACTTTTTGCAAGTATCTCTGATGCCATTGAAGGGTTTCGAGCACATAAACACAACGGAAACAGTAATTAAAAATATAAAAAATTAGAATTTTCGAAACCTGCCGCAGGATCCATGCGAAAAATATATATTTAATTCGTAGATCAGATTGTTTACCTTAAGAAACTTTACCAATTGGTTTACTAATGGAGATCCAAAGCTTGTTCAATCACCACGCATCCCGCTCTCGCGATCTACGCTCTATCGGTATCCACACGAATGCTTGAACTCATGGATTGGATGTGTACTAGCACAAACTCGTTTCTTCTTGCTCTCTCCATCTTCTCTCTTGGTGGCTAGGGTTTTAGTAAAAGTCTTTTTTCACCCAAAAATCAGCCACACAAGAGAAATTATATAAAAAGTAGAAAAATGAATTATAACTCTTAACTAATTAGGAGTTATTATTAATTCAAAATTCCTATTTATATTATAATAAAGTCTCACTTAATTATTTAACAAATAAATTTCATAATTAATATTAGTAAATTTGAATATCAATATTTATCTAATTAATTAAGTCATACTTAATTAATATTATAAATAATTTGAATTACTTTAATATAATTTAAATCCAATTTAAATTAAATAATCCTTCAAGCATTCTTAGTGTGTGACCCTATATGTTATTATTACGTTGGCAACAAATTTTAAATCTAATTTAAAATCGTAAACAATGAGTGGCATCTAGTAATACATCATTGATACCCAAGTAATAATAATTAAATCGGTGATCGATTAAACCTTTTAAGAATAATGTACAATGTAATAAAATCCCTTTAACCAAATATTATAGATTAAACTAGAGACATGTAATGTGTCATCCTCATCATAGTTTAATCCAAGTTTCCTTGATCAATGAGAAGACTATCATATCAAATCAACATTTCATAGTCTAGCTCACACAAGAGGCCAATAATATCACTCCTAAAAGAGAAGGGTTAAATCCCATCTAGATCATTCATATTTCTCATACGATTCATAATATACCCAATGTCCACTTTTATCATAATTTACCCAATGCCAATAATATAACTTTTAATGAAATCAATGTATATTAATTCTTGTATAGAAATATAATGACTTCGGGTCTAAGGACCATTACTTCATTATCACTGTGAGAATTACTTATGACATAACAGACATGTGGAATCTCACATTGGGTCTGTCCAGCACCATGTACATATACATCTGCCTATGTTTTTGACTTTAGTATCATCATACCTATGATCAATGAGATGTGATCATCAGTCAACAAACACACCAGTCTTAATGCATTATTATAGTCCCTTAATAATAATACTCAACTAGGGACCTTTAGAAATATTGATATTATTCTCAAAATCTCATTTTTAAGTCACATACTTAAAGATATAGAATTGCATATCATATTCCAAGGACATTTATTAATCTAACATTTATATCACAGTAAATTAGAAATTAATAAATTATAAAGGGAATAAACATTAATAATACTAATGTCTTAAATTAAAACATCATAGTATTGTCTGTAGGGCACAAACACTAACTGTAGGTCCTAGTCGGAACACCCGAGGTCTGACGTTGGACTAAGAATGATCTAGTGATTAGTCATCGAGCTCAGTGAGTTTCCAATCGAAGGACCTGAGTGTTGGGATCATATCCAGAATATGACAGTGGTTTAACGATAAAGCTGAACGTCCAAGTCGGTCCAAAGTCAACCTATAATATCGATTAAAGATTAACAAGGCAAGTATTCCTAACTTTTCTCGTAACAAACTGCAGTTACTTCATTCCTATTCTAAGTTCAGAATAGTTAACTATTTTTATATTTCGCTGCAATTACTCTTAATTATGCAAGTTCCTTTCATTATTGTTCCTATATTATCGATTGATCTCTCGAGCAAGTACCTATTCTTTCGGGTTATTTGCGAACCCTGAATTGGGATGTGTTGAAATCAAAATGAGTTGACATCAAAATACTCTACAGGCTGGATGGTTACTATATATATATATATGAGGGACAGTGATGAGCGGGACCCTATGGGCCGGGGATGGACCGGGCGCTTGGGATATAGTGCATGGGTACCAAAATGGATCTACACAGGTAGGTATAGATCTACACTATATCTTAACTGATCAGCAGGGTATGAGTGTGAACGTTATACTAGTATCCAGTCTAATTTATTGTTGATCACCATTAACGACATTCTCTCTCGAAAGGTTTTATGCTAACAAAAATCGGACAAAACACTGATTCATGAGATGAATCTGGGAATTGCTCGACACTTTTGATTTATAATTATGGGCTGGTAACAACCAATGTTTATTCGCTCAACTCCCTCAAATAAATAGAATTATTTAAAGATTTTGTCCGGAAATTTTCCTTTAATATTGATGGTTGGAACTCAGTTATATACTTGCTGGGCATTTTTGGCTCACTCTTGCTTTGTAAATTCTTATTTCTTTCAGAAAGAAATGAGGATAAAAGTGAATAGCTTTGAATAGACAACAGAAGTTAGAAAGATCTCCGCTACAAAAGGATGAAGAGGTTAGAAAATTAGACAAGGGAATTAGTACAAAGGTATTTAAACTTGTATTTTAGTTGTTGTGAATTGTAGAAGGTTAGATTCTTGTTTCATACCATAACCTGTAAACGATACAGATTTAAGGGGTCATTTGTATATTATTTTAAATTATGTGAAGATTGTTTAGTGACACCAAATCTAAACCCCGGATTTGGGCTGTTACAACATTGCTGTTGTTTCGGCAAAGTGTATAAATAGAGAGCACAACTTTAAGAGTTTTCAAGAATTGGGTTGACACTAGTTCAAAATGTTTTAACACTCGGCCAAATTCCAGGGATGGCCCAGACATACTCTGGGCTGGTTGTGCCTCCGCCACTGATATTATATATACTAAATTATTGTGAATACATATATTGTGGTTATTTGTAATAATGTAAATTTAGAAAATTTTATAGAACTAGAAGGTGAACATAAATATAGATATAGTTATTTTTCAGGTTTATTATTTCATCAAAGTTAAGTTCTCTAAATTAATGTAAATCTTGATTCAAATAAATTAAAATTTTAGAAAAATTATTAAGTTGTAAGAAATAGACACACTAATTGTAATATATACTAATTAATTAGATATAATACAAATAAAATATTGATAAATACCCTGTGATGCTATAACTTGACCAATTTGGTTCATAAACCATATACACTAATATAATACGAGTAACTACAAATATTGGGCATAAAAATTGTCATAAAATGAAGTGACTGTGATATAACATTATAAAATATTTTTATAGATAGAGTGTTAGTGCATGTGTATTCATTCATGATAGAATCATAACCACTAAAAAGATGACACTTTTCATTTTGTATCTTTAACCTTTAAATTGACATACTATATCTTTATAATATGTGTAATACATGAAGATCTATGCTTTTAGTTATGTTTGTGCCTATTATAGGCATGATGGTTTAAATTTAGAGCTTCCATTTAGTGTGATAAGGGTATAACTTTCAAGTTGAAGGTTAAAATTTATAGTCTCTGACCAACATTGTCATATGATTCTGAGTGTTGCCTACTATGGAAAGTTCAAGAGTGTCGGATAGAGACCGAAGAAGCACATATGTTGGGCAAAATATATTATCGTATAAAGGCACATCAGATACCAAATGATGTCTTTAGACAAACATTAGGTGTTTTGAATCTATGTCTAAGAAAATACAGGAATGTAGAAAAAGTAGACCACGTAGGACTTGGACTAATTAACTGAGTATGGATATAGATACCTTAAATCTCACATAGAACATGACATTAGATAGTGCATATTGGCACTTTAGAGTAGTTGAGACTTTGTCTAGTGGTGTCCAACGGATTAGACCATTGAGTTTCTTATATATTGTGTATGTGTAATTGTCTCTGTGTAAATAACTATATCTACAACTAAAGAACGTCCTTAATTCAGGTATTGTTCCATCCACTTTACAAGTTTCTTAAGCTTGCTACTTAGTTTTTTTATTTGTCTTAGAATATATCATTTTCATTATTATTATTTTGTTTATCATACAATATATTTGTCATACACTAAATCGGGGATTTCACGAAAATAGTTTCCTTACTATTTGAAGTAGGGACATGGATATGTATCTTATCATCTGCAAACCCTACCCTATGCGGGATATAATGGGTAAGTTTGATTTGGTTTAGTTTGGTGATTTAAAAATTCACTTGATCAAACGCATCCAGAACGTCCTAGTTATTCACGACTCAGAAGTAACGAAGCCTGTTCCACGAATCTCTGCTAATACTCCAACTACACTAGTGTGTCATAGAGATATGTTAATACAAATTAATACAAGTCACTGTAACGTGAAACATGTTATGAATAAGTGAATACGGTTCAATCAAACTTGTTAGAGTTTAATGAAATAACTGGGAAAATACACAAAGTATGCTAAATGTTAACTTTATTCTATGACTGCTACGTACATATATATGAAAAGCATAAACAGAAACAAATGATTAGCTACAAACTAGGAGAACATGGAAACTAACTTACTATTACAACTCATTATTCAAACGTAACTGATAGACACATAAAAAGACACCACGAATACATTGACTACATCCAACACATGGACTCCAGAGTTGTAGATCGACCCAACCAACAAGGACAAATAAACAACAAATCCCATAAACTCAGATTAAAGCCCAACAAGATCTCCCTTAATCTGAGTTCATCTGAGTTCCCGCGTCTACTCCCAAGAACTTTCTCATCTTTTCAAACTTAACAATAATGAGGGATTTCGTGAGAATGTCTCTTTGTTCATCTGAGCGAACATGCTTAACAATGATCTCTCTTTTCTCAACGCATTCCCTTATAAAATGGTATCGTATATCGATATGGTTACTCCTTCCATGAAATACAGGGTTTTTCTCCGATTCAATCACAGGTTTATTATAAATGAAGGTAGTTACAGGACCTGTTTCTTTTCCCGTTATCTAACCAAGTAGCTTCTTCAACCATATGGCTTGACAAGCAGCCGCAGTGGCTGCCATGAATTCGGACTTGCAAGATGAAAGAGCAACGCATCTTTGTTTTTGTGACACCCAAGTTACGAGACTCTCATTTAAATTGAACACCATACCCCCCGTATGTACATTGTTTCGACTATCTCTTGTGTAGGTTAGAACAAAATCAACCATGCCTTTTACATATGTGAGAACCCTCTTTGCAACATTTTGATGTAGCAGTGTGGGTCGCTCCATAAACCTGCTAATCACACCAATCAAGTAAGCCAGATCAGGCCTGGTATGAACGAGATACCGCAAACCACCTATCAAACTCTTGTACTCAGTCACGTCCACCAAAAATCCATCTTAATCTTTGTGTATTACTTCCTTTGGGTCCTTCGGGTATTTAGTAGAGTTACAATCGAGCATACCTGCTTTCTCGAGGAGTTTCTAGGCATAACTAGCCTGCTTAAGACGAACATATCCTTATCCTTATTGCACCTCAATTCTCAAATAATAAGATAGCTTACCCATATCACTCATATCAAATTTATTCCCCATTTATGTCTTAAATTCTTTGATGTGACTTAGATTTGATCCCGTAACTAGGAGATCATCGACGTAAACAGCCATAATGAGTACATCATTTCCAGTCACCCTCGTGTATACTACTTGATCATATGGACATCTGTTGAACCCAAGTTCCTCCAGACTTTTGTTTAGCTTAGAATACCACGCCCTTGGCGCCTGCCTAAGACCCTACAGGCCCTTCAAAAGCTTGTATACCATGTGTTCTTTACCTCTTTTAACAAATCCCTCTGACTGCATAACATAAACTTCCTCCATGATTTCACCATTTAGAAACACCGTTTTAACGTTTAGATGATGAATTTCCCATATGTTTTTTGCAGATAAGGCAAGGACTAACCATATGGTTTCAAAGTGTGGGACACGTGCAAATACCTCATCAAAGTCTACACCTTGTTTCTGAACGTATCCTTTGGCGACGATTCTAGCTTTATGCTTGATAATCTCCCCATTAGCATCTCTTTTGGTTTTATAAACCCACTTAAGATGAATCACTTTTCTCCCAGGTGGCAACTCTGTCAACCTCCATGTGTTGTTCTTCTCAACAAAATCTATCTCGAGTTTCATGGCTTTTCTCTACTTCTTATCTTGTGTAGCCTGTGAATAAGTAACAGGTTCATCAACTCTCAAAATCATCAACTCCTCCTCTGCTAATTTTATGGGTTCTATCTCAGCATAGATGTCATTTAAAGACCTGTATTGTCTTGGGTGATTTTCAGAGTCAGTACTACTCAAGAGTTCGAACTCGCCATTGATTGACTTGCACCTGTAGTATCACTGTCATTTTTGTTGTTGGTCTGTGGTGTACTAAAACCTACGTTATCTTCTATTACATCATCTCCAGATGCCACATTAGAACCAACCACCATGAAGTTGTTCCTCTAAGTCGCATGTGCAATCTTTTCTTTGCTCCAATCCCACGACTTATCTTCTTCAAATACCAGGTCACGATTAACATTTACTGACTAGCTTTCGTATTTAGTTCCTTGCCAAGATAAATGACTTCTTTGCTCCTTGAATCCAACTTTCCCAAGTTCACGTTTGGAACTCTCATATATGCCAAACAGCCAAAGATACGCAAGTGATCCAGGTGTGGTTTGGCTCCAGACCATGCTTCATACGGAGTGACTCCCGTGACAACACGATTAGGAAATCTATTCAACAAATATAAGGCATGTCGAATGGCCTTTTCCCAGAAATAAAGTGGCAGCTCCTTCTCTTTCAACAGGCTACGAGCCATCTCAATACTCGTACAATTCCTTCATTCAACAACACCATTTTGTTTTGGTGAATAAGGAGCCCTAAACTGACATTTTATCCCTGGTTCCTTATAGTAGTGAATGAATTCTTTCAAACCAAATTCTCCACCTCTGTATGTTCTGAAAGTACCAATTTTCTTTCCTGGATTACTTTCAACCAAAGCTCGAAACTTTTTCAAAACGTCAAATTCATCACTTTTGTTTTTCAATAGATATGCCCACATGACTGGAGTGAAATCATCAACAATAAGAAAGATATACCTGTTTCCTCCAGAGGTAGACGGAGTTATTGGGCCACAGAGATCTCCATGAATCAATTCTAGTGCTTTGGTTTCATGATTCTCAGTCTGTTCTGCGAAGCCCTTCTTCGTTTGTTTTGACATCAAACACCCCTTACAAACTTTCTTGGGAGACACAATTTTCGGTAACCCATACGTCATTTTTGTATCAGACATCATCGTGAGAGCCTTAAAGTTTATGTGCCCCATCCTAGATATTATTTTTACAATTATTTAAAATTTGTATAAATATATTATTTAATATATATATACACACACAGAGACATACACTACGAATTTGATAGAATAAATTACAAATTATATATATATGTATATATATATATTAAAATATAATATATATTTATTTGGATTCGGATTTTATCGCATACAAATATGTCTATATCAGTATATGTATCCGTAATTGTCAGATTCAGATACGGATAATATCCTCTTTGTTACGGATACAAATGCAAATTTTTTGAAGGAATATCAAATTTTTTAGATCTTTTTGATGGTCATATACATAACCTTTAATAATATATATATATATATATATATATATTCAGAAAATCATTAATTTATTATTCTTAATGTCAACATATATAATGAAAAGGATAACTGCATATGAAAAGGATGTAATTTAGTTACATATATAATGTTAAAAGCACTCACGTCATGCATAGGTCATGGGCGAGCCAGTATAACTGCATATGAAAAGGATGTAATTTAGTTTCAATGAATAAATTTAGCACAATCTATGCTATTATTGTATTTTTTAAGCAATTCCTTCCTCCACTCCAATTAGTCGATCATTATAATCACACAAGATCTCTATTTTGATTTTATAAATTAGGTCAACTTCTTCGGTTTAGCCAAAGAAGCCCCTTAATCTACTAAACATATAATAAAAAATCAGCTGATATAAGAAGTTATATTAAATCAACAAAACCAAGAACAAATAAGTGATGGATGAGCCCCAAAGCGTATTTAAGTTAAAATTGATAAGCAATGACAAGACAAACAAATGTACAACATCAACTTCAAGAAAATGGGTTATAAATAATGGAATAAAATGGTCGTTAATAGTCTTTATTGATTGGAATGATGTCAAAAGCAACCGTCGACCAACTAATGTAGGTATTTTCAAACCGGGTTAATATTGAACCAACGGTTGCAAATAATTGTCATTGAGGAGAAACATAGTCGGTTATTCTAAGAGTCAAGCTTCTTGATATTTGGCCCCATACGCCATGTTGGTAAACAATATCAGATATATTACCAACTAACTTACCTATATTTGGATTGCAAAATGTTGGTCAAAAATGTTAAATTATTTACGACCAATTTTAAGTTGTAATTAGACACAAAAAGTTGGTTCGTTATATTTAATCATGAATATTGCAGTAGGTGATAAGAGATAAGCAAAAAGGGCCAACTGCTTGGTCGTTTATGTTGAAGGAGATAATTCAAAATGAACTTGAATTCAAACATTTTTTTTGAAGAAAATATTTGTAAGTAAATTGAATATGATATGAGGCTATTCCACATAATCGTCTGTACCTACGCCACTTTTGATAAACTGCGGCATTAAATAAGAAATAAGAAGATTTTTGGTTCGGATCTATTTGAAATTGGTGTTAAATCAGCTTTACTGTCAGAAAAAGTACAGGTGAAAAAAGAGTTGTAAAAATTAGATTACTACTTGATAATAAATTTAGACGTGATATATTTTGATGTAAAAATTTTAAAAATAATGTTGTTGGTGAGGTTTTATGATGAAATCATCATATGATTCCCATAAAACATGAAAAACTGTTTTTAAAAAGCACGGGGGCGCCCTAATTATCTAAAAGCAGTATTAGGCCATAAGTACTTTGTAGAAAAATAGTTTTTGAAATTTATCAAAAAGATATTTTGATGTTATTCAGCAAAAAGCTGACGTTGCTGTGTGCAAAAGAAATCCCTACACACCGATAAATGTCCGCTCGTTTCCTTCCTAATCTAGTTAGCCACAAAAAATTCAAGATTTATGATAAATTAGCACTTTCTTAATAAATTGAAAGCATACTTCAAAATCAAAGTCGTGCATAATATATTTGGAACAAATAATTTCCTAATCGTTAGGTTAATGAAGTTCATTAAATTATCATAGACAATTAGAGTTACTAATATAGGAATAACAATACAGTTTTCCATCAACGTAAAATATAATTATAAATACATAATCAGCTTTCTCCTCTAGCCACTAAATTGTGCAACCAATATATGTACAAAAAATATATGTACAAAAAAAGCAGTGTATAAGTCAGTATTGCTGCCTATGAAAAAGATATTGTATAGGTGCAACGAACAATCTTAAAGCTACCTATCAAAAACAAAGTAGTTTAGATTCAATGAAAAAAGATATTGTATAGGTCCAATGAACAATCTTAGAGCTACCTATGAAAAACAAATTAGTTTAGATTCAATGAAAATTTTTTAGCACCTGCTATGTCGTTACTCTTTTAATTTTTTTCTGCAATTCCGTACTCCACTTTTCCACATCAATTATTCAATCATTATAATCTCAAAATATTTTTAATTTGATTTTAGAAATTAGGTTATCTTGAATGTACTACTGAGCACAAGAAGCTTCATAATCTATGAACATATAATAGCAATCCATAAAGGAAGTTATTTAAATGAACAAAGCCAAGAACGAATAAGTACTAGATGAGAACCAAAGTGTATTTCAGTTTAAATTCAGACATCAATAACAATTCAAAAAATGGCACAATATCCACAACAACAAAAATAAGTCGTAAATAATCGAAAAATGGTCATAAATAGTCCTTGATGGTTGGAAATGATGTCAAATGCGACCATCAACTTGAATTCATACACCTTAATATCACTTGTTTGAGATACTTTATGATCTTTTTGAAATTTCTATTCAAATATGTTTTGACGTTAGAAAAATGATGTTGTAAAAATCAGATTACTATTTGGTAATATTTTTAAGAGAGACATGCTTTGATGTGAAAATAAAAAAAATAATGTCGTTGATAAGATTTAATGGTAAAATCAACATGTGCTTCGCACAAAAGGTGAAAAGCATGGGGCAACGACTTTTAGGCAAAAAACACTTTTTTTTAAAACATGACACATGTCAAGAAATGAGTTCATATATTGTCTTGATTGTAGATTAATTTGGACCTATTTTGTTTTTGTGAAGTTTAAAAAATAATTATCCTTCATAAAAATAATGTTTCCCAATATATATACAAGATGGGGAAAAAAGTAAAAAAAAAACTATAAAAAGAAACTCCATATATATATAGCATAGTACTTGAGAATATGTAAAAAAAATAATGAGGTAGGTACTTTTTGCAGTAGAGAGGTCTAGTGATCTCCAAATGTTGATAAAGTAAAGACTACATATACACACTTCACATGTCTCGCTATTTCTTCCATCCCCCAGTCTATAGTTTATACTCTATAACAACACCATAATAACTTTTATTTGTAATAGTATTTTCTCGTTTGTGATGTCTTGTATAAACTTTTATAGTTTGATGTGATTACTGATGCATTATGTGCGTTTTATGTAAACCTTCATTGGTAATTGTTGTTAATGTTTAGTTTACGCCCTAGATAGTTTATACACTACACTCTAGGCTGTTACGGAAAAACCCAGAAAATAGGACCAAAATAGATAACCCTCTAAAAATAGATTCAAGGCATATTCCAACAAACTCCACATTCACTTGAATCCTCTCATAAAAATAGATGTACCTGATACAGCATATTAAAGTCATATTTACCAAAAAAAATAGATGAACCCAATGCACCATAGTAATTCCAGATGTACCAAAAAAATAATTCCCATGCCTCATATATTTCCCTAAAATGGTCAATCAATAACTTCGAGCATTTAGCAAGTTTAAACAATGTCGAAACTTGCTATGTAGAACCGGCTTGGTGAGCATATCAGCTGAGTTATCAGCAGTACCAACTTTGTTCACCTTGATTCTCTTTTCACTTATCAGAAAATGATATTTTACATTTATGTGCTTTGTCCGCTCATGATGGATCTAATCCTTGGCTAAACAGATTACACGAAAATAGTTTCCTTACTATTTGGAGTAAGGACATGGATATGTATCTTATCATCTTCAAACCCTACCCTATGTAAGATATAATAGGTAAGTTTGATTTGGTTTAGTTTGGTGATTTCAAAATTCACTTGATCAAATGCATCTAGAACGTCCCAGTTATTCACGACTCAGAAGTAACGAAGCGTGTTCCACGAATCTATGCTAATACTCCAACTACACCAGTGTGTCGTAGAAATATGTTAATACAAATTAATACAAATCACTATAATGTGAAACATGTTGTGAATAATTGAATACAGTTCAATCAAACTTGTTAGAGTTTAATGAAATAACTAGGAAAATACACAATGTATGCTAAGTGTTAGCTTTATTATATGACTGCTACATACATATATATGAAAAGCATAAACAAAAACAAATGACTTAGCTACAAACTAGGATAACATGGCAACTAACTTCCTATTACAACTCTTTATTCAAACGTAACTGATAGACACCTAAAAAGAGGCCACCAATACATTGACTACGTCCAACACATGGACTCCAGAGTTGCAGATCGACCCCACCAAGAAGGACAAACAAACAGCAAAGCCCACAAACTCAGATTAAAGCCCAACAAGCTCTCCCTTAATCTGAGTTCATCTGAGTTCCCACATCTACTCCCAGCAACTTCCTCATCCTTTCAAACTTAACGGTGGTGAGGGCTTTCATGAGAGTGTCAGCTCTTTGTTCATCTGAGCGAACATGCTTAATAATGATCTCTCCTTTCTCAATGCATTCCCTTATAAAATGGTATCGCATGTCAAAATGCTTACTCCTGGCATAAAATACAGGGTTTTTTGCCAAGTAAATCGCAGATTTATTGTTAATGAAGATAGTTATAGGACCTGTTTCTTTTCCCGTTATCTGTCCAAGTAGCTTCTTCAACCATATGCCTTGACAAGCAGTCGCAGTGGCTGCCATAAATTCATCCTCGCAAGATGAAAGAGCAACGCATCTTTGTTTTTGTAACACCCAAGTTACGTGGCTCTCATTTAAATAGAACATCATACACCTGTACTCTTTCTGTCTTCCACGTTATCAGCTAGATCGTTGTCCGAGTATCCTGAGAGTACATTGTTTTGACTGTCTCTTGTGCATGTTACACCAAAATCAACCGTGCCTTTTACATATCTGAGAACCCTCTTTGTAGCATTTTGATGTAGTAGTGAATGGGTGGCTCCATAAACCTGCTAAGCACACCAATTGAGTAAACCACATCAGGCCTGGTATGAACGAGATACCGCAGACCACCTATCAAACTCTTGTACTCAATCACGTCCACCAAAACTCCATCTTAATCTTTGTGTATTACTTCATTTGGGTCCATCGGGTATTTTCTTGGCATAACCTACTTTCTCGAGGAGTTTCTTGGCATAACCAGCCTGCTTAAGACAAACATATCCTTCTCCTTGTTGCACCCCAATTCTCAAATAATAAGATAGCAAGGCAAGGAGCAACCATTTGGTTTCAAGACATGTGAAAGGTGCAAATACCTCCTCAAAGTCTACGCCTTGTTTCTGAATGTATCTTTCAGCCACAATTCTAGCTTTATGCTTGATAATCTCCCCATTAACATCCCTTTTGGTTTTATAAACCCACTTAAGATCATTCAATTTTCTCTCAGGTGGCAACTCTGTCAACCTCCAGGTGTTGTTCTTCTCAACAAAATCTATCTCGAGTTTCATGGCTTTTCTCCACTTCCCATCTTGTGCAGCCTGTGAATAAGTAACAGGTTCATCAACTCCCAAAATCATCAACTCCTCTTCTGCTAATTCGATGGGTTCTGTCTCAGCATAGATGTCATTTAATAACCTTTATTATCTTGGGTGACTTTTGGAGTCAGTACTAGCTCCAGAGTTCGAACTCGACATTGATTCACTTGCACCTGTAGTATCACTGGCACTTCTGTTGTTGGTCTTTGGTGTACTAAAACCTTCGTTATCTTCTATTACTTCGTCTCAAGATGCTATATTAGAACCAACCACCATGAAGTTGTTCGTCTGAGTCTCCTAACATGTACAATCTTTTCTTTGCTCCATTCCCATGACTTATCTTCTTCAAATACCAGGTCACGAGTAACATTTACTGACTTGCTCATTGGATCAAAAACTCGATGAGCTTTCATATTTGGTTCCTTTCAAATATAAATGACTTCTTTTCTCCTTGAATCCACCTTTCCCAAGTTCAAATTTGGCACTCTCATATGTGCCAAACACCCAAAGATACGCAAGTGTTCCAACTGTAGTTTGGCTCCAGACCATGCTTCATACGGAGTGACTCCCGTGACAGCACGAGTACGCAATTTATTCAACAAATATATGGCATATTGAATGGCCTCTCCCCAGAAATAAAGTGGCAGCTCCTTCTCTTTCAACAGGCTACGAGTCATCTCAATCATCGTACGGTTCCTTCGTTCAACCACACCATTTTGTTGTGGTGAATAAAGAGTCGTAAACTGACGTTTTATCCCTGCTTCCTCACAGTAGTGAATAAATTCTTTCAAATCAAATTCTCCACCTCTGTTTGTTCTGAAAGTACCTATTTTCTTTCCTAGATTACTTTCAACCAAAGCTCGAAACTTTTTAAAAATGTCAAAGGAATCAATTTTGTTTTTCAATATATATGCCCACATGACTCGAGTGAAATCATCAACAATAAGAAAGATATACCCATTTCCTCCAGAGGTAGACGGAGTTATTGGGCCACAGAGATCTCCGTGAATCAATTCTAGTGCTTTGGTTGCATGATGCTTAGTCTGTTGTGGGAAGCCCTTCTTCGTTTATTTTGACATCAAACACCCCTTACAAACTTTCTTGGGAGATATAATTTTCGGTAACCCGTACGCCATTTTCGTTCAGACATCATCGTGAGAGCCTTAAAGTTTACGTGCCCCATCCTAGCATGCCATAACCAGTTTTTGTCCTCACACACCTGTTGGGTTCCGAGGCATAAAGCGCAGTGGATAAATGTAAATAAAACAAAAAAAATTCAAAACCCAAAACTGGATCCATGTATAATTATGGGCAGATTGTGGAAATAACGAATCATACCTTTCAAGAGCTTAACTTTCATGAACTGAACGGAGATCCTAGCTATCATGCTTTGTGTCTACCTCTCATAAAAACACCTCTATGGTATCCAGACGAGCACCTCCAAGAACGTCTCACGAACTTGACTACGGAATGGATGTACTAGCCTCCTTCTTGACGATCCGAATTGCCTCTGCCTCTCTTTGCTGCTAGGGTTTTCTCAAAAACATACAAGCCTCTTTAACCTATCATTATGTATTTATAATGGCTGATTAAAAAGGCCCATAACAGCAAAACCCAACCCTAGTAGGTATTGGATTAAATAATTAAAATGAATTTCTATTATTTAATTAATAACTAATTCATACTTAATTATTATGGGCAAAAACATTCATTTTAATTCGAATTTATATTATCTCAATTAAGTCTTACTTAATTATAATAAAATTCGAATAATCATCAATTAATTTAAATCCATAATTTAAATTAACTATTTAATTAAGTGCTTTATTTGTGCGACCCTATAGGCTATTATTTAATTGGCAATAATTTTATTCTCTAATAAAATTATAAACAATGAGCGGTATCTAGTAATACATCATTGTTACTCAATTAAATAATAATTAAATCGTGATTAGATAAAACCTTTCGTGATTAATGTTTTTCATGTAATATAATCCCTTTAACCATACATATTATAGATTAAACTTGAGGCATGTATTTAGTCATCCTCTTCAACATTTAATCCGGGTTACTTGATCCATGAGTAGATTATCAAGACAAATCATTATTTGAGCATGACCATGCTTTTATAATCTGACTCAATCAAGAGGCCAATAATATCTCTCCTTATTATAGGAGGCTTAAATCATTTATCTATCATTCATATTTCTCATTCGACTCATGATATACCCGATGTCCACTTTTATCATCACCCGATCAAAAGTAACTTTTAATGTAGTCAAAGTATATTAATCCTTGTATAGAAATATATTGATTTCAAGTCAAAAGATCGTTACACCATTATCACTGTGAGTCTTTCTTATGACTTTATTAAACATGAAGAATCTCACTGTGGGTTGTCCAGTACCATGTACTCTCACATGTACCTATGTATTGACTTTAGTATCCCCATACTTATAACCAATGAGATGTGGTTATCTTGTCAAACAACATACTAGTCTATTTATGTATTATTATTGTCGTATATAATAATACTCTACTAGGAACCTTTAAGAATATGATATATTATATAATCTCAAGTTGAAGTCATGTACTTAAACTATACAATGTGTATCATGATTCTAAGGACATTTATTATTTTAACAAAATATCGCAGTAATTAAGGTCATAATAAATACATTTATTGAATGATCAACTGATATAAAGATTTAAAAGAATAATGTATTGCCTCTAGGGCACCTACACTAAGAACACCTTGATCGTTTCACCCTCATTATTAATTCACCTTTGTTGTCACGAACCCAAAAGCTGTCTCAACTTAGCACGACTTTGTGTCCCTCCTCTGCAAGCTATCCCAAACTTATTATAGTACTTCGTAGTGCAGGGATGCAGTACACTTTCACCGTTGTTGCATTAAAGTGTGATTGATCCCATCCCCTGTACTTGAACCACCGAGTTGTCTCCAAATTTTACAGTTTACCAAAGCTCTGATAGCAGAATGTTGTGAATAAGTGAATACAGTTCAATTAATCTTGTTAGAGTTCAATGAAATAACTGGGAAAATACACAATGTATGCTAAGTTTTAACTTTATTATATGACTGCTACGTACATATATATATGAAAAGCTTAAACAGAAACAAATGACTTAGCTACACACTAGGAGAACATGGCAATTAACTTCCTATTACAGCTCATTATTCAAACGTAACTGATAGACACCTAAAAAGACTCCATGAATACATTGACTATGTCCAATACATGGACTCCAGAGTTGCAGATCGACCGAACCAACAAGGACAAACAAACAACAAAGCCCACAAACTTGGATTAAAGCCCAACAAAACACGTGGGTAACATAGGCGCCTGAACAAAAAATTGGCTCAGCATATACTTCTTACATTGTAGCATCTCTATAATATACATAGGTGATGATGGCGTCTCATCGGCATACAACATCGTCCTAGGGATTTGGAGGGCATTTTGGCATGTGACAACCGAATAGAGGTATTTTGGTAACAATCTTTTGAATGATTTCTTTTGAATTATTTTGTTATTCTATTATTTTACTCATTCATGGATAATTTTAATGATTTCTTAGACCAGTCAATATCCACCTCCCCTACACACACACAACACGCATCTTCATTACTGTGGATCTCACGACTTTGTTTGTTTGTCTCTTGTACTTTTTGTGTGAACTTGTATCACAATATAGTACAATTGCAACAACTAGATCACATATTCTAATATGAAAGTATAATTCAATAAATAGTTTAGGGATCAACTACGGCCGAAAATCTTGTGGTTAAAGTTTAAATTTATATAGGAACACATTATATGTGAAACGTGATAAATATATGGATATCAATTACGTGCACAACAAAAATGATCAAGTAATTTATAGAATTACTGGCTCTAAAAACAAATTGGGTATTGTTTCAATTTGTTAATTCGATAATACATATATAAGATTTTTTCGGAAATATATGCTTTCTTAAACATTTATATTTTATTACTATTATTATTAAAATGCTCTTGGTGATCTTGATCTCTTTGCATGGAAACATCTGTCACTTACTATTTTATCGTGCATTAAGCCGGGGTCTTCATGTAAACAATCATCTTACTTTTATAGAATAAAGGCATGTCTGCATAGTCTGCATAAATTTTACATTCCTGCTCTAAGCCAGATATATTTGGTATGTACGAATTGGTTTTGGTTAGAAAAAAAGTATATTAATTAGTGATATATAAGTGTTTATCATATATACGATACCCACAATAAGGTATTAGGTAGTTGAATTAAATTTTGCGTCATTGGATAAATTGGACAAGGCTTCATCAAATATAAGTTGGCCATTTTCGCAAAATTTAGACCATTAAATAATTGAATTTAGAGAGTACTTTATTGTTAAAATAGAGAAAAAGAACACAACGGAATTTAGATCATTGAATAAATGATATATAATGGCTTGGCTAAAATCAATTTACTTTTATCAGAGGCATTAAAATTTCCAGGTTTCCTTAATTAGACAGATTAGTATTATGCACACCAGAGCTTATGATAGGCTTGCAAAAGACAGTAGTAACATAATGACTACTCTAGCACTAACCCCGACCACATTTTCCTCTATTAGGTGCCGCCTATTTCTAGAAAACAATAAATTTTGAATTGCAAAATCGATATACAAGATAAAACAGATGTACATACTATGTTAACTGAGAAATGAGCTCATATACATCATCGAGGTCATGATTACTTTTCTTCAACAACTTGGAAGCGATGAAGATCTAAAGGACTTTGTGATTTATAATCCTCACTAGAAGAAAAAAAGAAAAGAAAATCTAATAATATCTATTAACGGAGTACATACACTACAAGAAAAATGGCTAAATATAACCGATTTAAAATCTGTTGTATTTATCTAAATTCGACCGTTTTCGGTTGTATTTAGGTAAATACGACCGATTTTTGGACCAGTTGTATTCGATCGAGTCATATTTAGTAAACCGTTTGTATTTAGCACTAAATACGATCGACTAAATACCACGGCTAAATACGACCTTTTAATTAGATCGGCTAAATACAATCGTTTTCGGTCAAATTTAATTTTTTGGATAAAATTTGAATATCCCACCCAAACAATTGAATTTTGTGACAAATTTCACAAGGCCCGCCCTATTATTAAATTCAACTATATTTGATTGAAAATAGGATTCTTAAAAAAAATTGGGTATTGTTTCAATTTATTAATTCAGTAATACATATATTAGATTTTTCCAGAAATATACGCTTTCTTAAACATTAAAATTTTATTACTATTATTATTAAAATGCTCTTGGTGATCTTGATCTCTTTGCATGTAAACATCTCTCACTTACTATTTTATCGTGCATTAAGTCCGGGTCTTCATGGAAACAATCATCTTACTTTTTTAGAGTAAAGGCATGTCCGCATGGTCTGCATAAATTTTACATTCGTGCTCTAAGCCAAATATATTTGGTATGTATGAATTGGTTTGGTTAGAAAAAAGTATATTAATTAGTGATATATAAGTGTTTATCATATATACGATAACCACAATAAGGTATTAGGTAGTTGAATTGAATTTTGCGTCATTGGATAAATCGGACAAGGCTCCATCAAATATAAGTTGGCCATTTTCGCAAAATTTAGACCATTAAATAATTGAATTTAGAGAGTACTTTATTGTTAAAATAGAGAAAAAGAACACAACCAAATTTAGATCATTGAATAAATGATATATAATGACTTAATTAGACAGATTACTATTATGCAAACCAGTGCTTATGATAGGCTGGCAAAAGATAAAACAGATGTACGTACTATGTTAACTGAGAAATGAGCTCATATACATCATCGAGGTCATGATTACTTTTCTTCAATAACTTGGAAGCCATGAAGATCTAAAGGACATTGTGATTTATAATCCTCACTAGAAGGAAAAAAGAAAAGAAAATCTAATTATATCTATTATAAGGGAGGACATACTTTTTTAATAAAAGGAGAACGACATAATAAATTTAGAGAAGAACTTTTTTATTTACAGAAAGTGAATTGGGGCTTGAGAAGCAATAGAATAAATGATAAATCTCAAGTGATAAATTTTGATTCTTCTGCAGCATGCATGTTCTTTTTTTTTGGCTGAGTTGCAGCATGCATGTTCAGCGTCTGCAATAGCAGCTTCAGCTTTTTTAAACCGCTGCAGCAGCAAAACCCTCAGAACCCATATACCTGATCCTCATCAACTCAGCATCAACTGTGGCCTGCACGCGGTCTGCGTCTGTTATATCATACATCATTTTCTCGCTGCATCAGTGAGTTTAAAATATTAATCCTTGACGAGGAAGGGTCTCTTTAATCACAACCGCCTTAAGCAATTCCGTTCTGGCGACAAGGACAAAATATTACCCCTGAATATTTCATGCTTTAATGCTTCAACTGCGTTTAGGCTTTCTACATCCAAACGAGTCAAAAACAAATAGAAACTTGAGGTTCGAGTCGACAGAAAATTTGACTAACAAACCTGATATATTCTATCGATAATTGCAACACTCGCATATGTATATAGCAAAAAAAAATTCTCTTTCTTTAGAGGCAGAACAATCAGGTTGCATGAAAAAAAAATTAATTACAAGATCTGGATCCAATTTACCATAATAGCCTATATAGGTAAATTACAATGAGTTTCAAATATCAGCTGTGACAGTTTAATGTTTCCAACTTCACAACACAATACTATAACTTCACAAAGAACACTACAATAATGATTAATTCACAATACGACAACACAATCCACAAAGCACCCTACGGGTCTTAAAAACAAGCAAAGTACGCATTGATTAATTCTTGAGAACATCCAAAGAAAAAATATGATAACTACTTTGATTCCAAGAGGTCCAGTTATCTCCCAATACTGCAATATTGATCAAAGTAAACACTACAAGATACATTTCACTTGTTTCATACCCCCCCCAGACTGTAAAACCTCTTTACTTTGCAGTGGCTTTATTACCCCTTTTGTGACTTCTTGTATAAACCTTTATATTTTGTGGTGATTGTTGATGCATTTTGTGACGTCTCATATAAACCTTCAGAGTTGGTTTGTCAGTAACGCCATCTTCCATTGACTTGTGAACTAGAGCCCGTGCCTCAGTTTGGGCGATAGTAAGAGCAGCAGATTCATTATTGGTTGGACCATCCTGTATGCAATCACTGAACCTGCAATATATTCAGAATATGTAAAGATTTAATCAATAGAAAAAAGATGTCCAGGCTTGCGAAAGAGCTGCCTAAGGTTGTTATTTGTTTCATCTCAACCAAAAAAATGGACTATTGGCTGAGTTTTTCTTTTGTAACAATTTAAGAGCCAGAAATAAATATATCAAGTTTCTCCCAAGATAACCCGATAACAGTACTGTTGTGAAATTTTAGCATTGATGAGTATTAATGCATTCTTATCAGCGCCAATATTCAGAAGTGCTAAAAACCAGTACTGTAACAATTGGTAACATTTTATAACTTGAACATATACAAAAATTTACTGATTGTAATCTAGATATGGTTACAAATGGCCAAAAAAGTACAAAACTGCTGCTGAGTGACGACCTAGTTCATGTTAAAAGTGTGAAACTGAGGATTTCTATTACTTGATCTGACCTTAATAATAATTTGTCAGAATCACCATCTTCCAATGACTCGTGTACAGTGGATGGTGCCTTAGGTTGAGCAGTTTGAGGCCTTGCCCTTTATTATAATATGTCTCCATTTATCCTGAAAATCCCAATAACATTTAAATTATAAATTGAGATATATTTAAGAAACATACAATCTGAGAGTAAGTATCAGCAATGAAAGAGAGCATGCAAAGTTCATAATACCTGTAGGTCCTTACTTTTACGGAGAACTAACACAGTGCTGAACTCCGGGTCACTGAGAATTTATTTATTTGGACAAATATGTCTATATCAGTATATGTATCCGTAATTGTCAGATTCAGATACGGATAATATCCTCTTTGTTACGGATACGAATGCAAATTTTTCAAACGAATATCAAATTCTTTAGATCTTTTTGATGGTCATATACATAACCTTTAATAATATATATATATATTCAGAAAATCATTAATTTATTATTATTAATGTTAGCATATATAATGATATTACTAAAATTTATTAATATATAAAATTACTGAAAACATATAAAAAGTTCACATGAAAATTTTTAAAAATAATTTCCTAAAAAATTAATTAAAATTAATAACTTTAACTTTAATTTGAACTGTGACCACAATATAGTATTATTGTTATTATTTATTTCAACAATCTATCTATCTTTATCTATGTATCTGTACTATTATATTAAGATAATAATATTAAAAAATTTATTGGTAGTTGTCCGGTCACTCAAATTCAAAGTCATTAAATATTTCAGATCAAATTGACGAGAACTGTTAAATATAATCCTAAAAATTATTAAATTGGGAGGTGTAAGGTTCCAATACCACTAGCAACATATTAAAATTATAATTAACTAATTATATTTATAAAAACAACAGTGCATTACACATGTTATATACTAGTTATCCATAAAAATTCATTATTCTAAAAAGTTAAAAACACTCACGTCATGCATAGGTCATGGGCGAGCCACTATAACTGCATATGAAAAGGATGTAATTTAGTTTCAATGAATAAATTTAGCACAATCTATGCTATTATTGTATTTTTTAAGCAATTCCTTCCTCCACTCCAATTAGTCGATCATTATAATCACACAAGATCTCTATTTTGATTTTATAAATTAGGTCAACTTCTTCGGTTTAGCCAAAGAAGCCCGTTAATCTACTAAACATATAATAAAAAATCAGCTGATATAAGAAGTTATATTAAATCAACAAAACCAAGAACAAATAAGTGATGGATGAGCACCAAAGCGTATTTAAGTTAAAATTGATAAGCAATGACAAGACAAACAAATGTACAACATCAACTTCAAGAAAATGGGTTATAAATAACGGAATAAAATGGTCGTTAATAGTCTTTATTAATTGGAATGATGTCAAAAGCAACGGTCGACCAACTAATGTAGGTATTTTCAAACCGGGTTAATATTGAACCAACGGTTGCAAATAATTGTCATTGAGGAGAAACATAGTCGGTTGTTCTAACAGACGAGCTTCTTGATATTTGGCCCAATACGCCATGTTGGTAAACCATATCAGATATATTACCAACTAACTGACCTATATTTGGATAGCAAAAGGTCGGTCAAAAATGTTAAAGTATTTACGACCAATTTTAAGTTGTAATTAGACACAAAAAGTTGGTTCGTTATATTCACTATACCATAAATGGCCTACAGCAACACCAAGAAAATGTTACAACAGGCCCAAAAAAGTGTTACCACAGCCAGAAAAAGGCCTAAGGTAACATAAAAATTAAGTTGCTTTTTTTCGAGTTACCTTTGGCCCCTAAGGTAACATTACTTTTGCCCTGCTGTAACATTCACTTTTATGTTACAATAGCTGTCAAAGGTAACATTAATCTATGTCTATAGTATCACAATATGTATGTTACCTTTGGACTCAGAATTTCAAAAAAAAATGGGGCCCACATGTAGGGCCCACTGGTGGGCCCCATTTTGGGGCCCTATTTGTTTGCAAAGGTAACATACATAATGTGATACTATAGACATAATTTAATGTTACCTTTGATGCATATTGTAACAGTAATGTTTTGTATTATACCAATTTCTTTGTAACATTTTTAGTACCTAATGTAACATATTTTTCAAAAAAAAAATTGACAGGAATGGTTTGTAAATTCAACATGCCATAAAATCTGTTTTTCATCCAAGTCAACCAAATAAACAATTTCAACCAAACTCCATATCAGTTTTCACAAACCCCCACCAAATACTGCGGTTTCACACAATTCACCAACTCCACATACTCCACATACTCCAAAGAACAATTACTTAGTCTAGGACGATAAATAAACATCCAAAAGCTAGTACGATAACACTTGTTACTAGTACGCAAAATAAGATATGTAAAAAGGTGCACATCTGAAATCTAAAGTCCAGAGCCTCCGGTAACTGGTGTGAGGTAATTGTCATTATCGCTGGTTGTGCTGAAATCTTGATGGTTGATTGTGATGCCTGGATTTGCGTCGGCTATTTTCTTAAGTAACCAGGCCATATTCTCCTGCACCTTCTTGTTGACTTGCATATCCACTTCTTCTTGTACCTTCTTTGTCATCGATGCCTCGACTTCACTCACCAGAGTCTGCTTTATCTTTCCTGCCAACTCCTGTACATAAGTATTTGTCGAACCAGCAGTACTGGAGTAACCTTTTGCAGCATCAGGACATCTTCCATGGAGCCAAGATGGCCCATGTTTTTTTCCATCAGAAAGTAGTTCCTCGTTGGGATCTTCGCTCGTACTGATTTTTTCCTTAATCTTTTTCTACATACCAGAAAAACAAACGAACACTTGGTCACACAATAATTTAAATGTTTCACTAACTAATTTCAAAATAACCGAATAATTTAATCCAATTAAATTCACAATTAGTAATCATTAAATAAAAATGCATGCAGGTACATAAATAAAACTTCTAAACACCAAATAAATCATAAAACACAACTAATTAACCATCTTGCGACATTAATGGATATTCAGAAGCACTAAGATTAATAAAAAACACTTACAATCTTGTTTTTTATTTCTTCAGTGTTGGTCTTATACTCACGACCATCAGTACGCTCACGAGTCTCAACAAAAACCTCTGCTTCACGTGGTGGACGCTGATTCTTTGCCTTTTTTTTCTGACAAAAATGAACAAGTTAGCCAAAAGAAATATAGAAATTAATTTCTAGATATATAGTAATATATGTAACCAGAAGGCTGCCCACATTCATATATTTACGTAACAACTAGCTTATTGAGGTTAATATGCGTAATTGAGATTCTGGCCATACCATATTGTTTCGAATTTGTGCGAAAGTCTTTGGACCAGTAGTGTGTGTGTCTGTATACTGACATCGACTTCTTGCATTTGTCGCTGCTCTTTCTACAAAAATGTGAAATAACTTTATGTCACTTAGATCAAATATAAATACATAATTAAATATGAAAGTGCAAGGGGAATTAGAAAACCTTAATGCTTTCATCATTCCAGTACTCCAGCAACATCTTGAAACTCTCAAGGGGAATATCAGTTGGCCTATTTTCCATCCGTTCTTCATCAGTTTCAAATGCTTTATAATGCGCCTTCTTAATTCGGCTCTTACGTGTCTTCCAAGATGACTGAATGGTTTTCAACACCCATGTTTCACATTCATCAGGTATAATGTATCTTTGCTGGAAAAAGTCAACAAAATAAAGAACACAAGTACAGTTAATCAAAGGTAATGTTGCAGAAAAATAAATCACGATAATTAAACAATGTATGTGATACCTTGACATAATTCCACAGTGTATTTTTCAAAGTTTTCGGAACATCACGCCAAGAAACATAGGTAAATGACACGCATCGCTTTGCGAGTGTCCCCAAGAAGTTACTAAGTTCAGAAATTACTTTGTCCTCATCTGAAACGGGCTGGAACCTTTAATTCATCTGAAGGACAACTCGATGGTCCATATTTTTGGTATGAACCCTATCCATCCTCGTCGGTCCTCTCAGCCTTATAGGAACTTCAACTACATATGAGCAAAAATTACTTGCAGGAAAATCAAACAAAGTAGGAATATTATAATAAATTTGATTATATTTATGGGTGTTTTTCTAATATGTCGTATTTCAAAGATTGGTCTATAAAGATGTCTTATTTTTAGTTTTTATTTTTTTAATGGGTGTCTTTATAATAAGCAGCCCTTATTTTTAAAATGATAAATATAGATAACGCATACCTTGGATTCTGGACACTCTAAAGGACCTACTGTCATAAAGAATACATTAATTCTCATGGGGGTTGTGTTTTAATAATTATATAAAACACAAATAACAATTAACAGCATTATAGATTACATATGCTAATTAAATTTGTGCAAGAAGTTTTATATCTATCACATAATTAACCATGGTTAACTTCACAATTTCATTAACTTAAATGACATAAATAACCTTATGCCAATTAACCTCAATTATAAGTAATTTACTAAACTGATGCAAATTAATCAATTATGGAAAATATATGAATGTGGGTAGCCTCAAAGTGAGTATTCTTTAAGGGGCCTTAAAGGAATAATTCCTTTATAAATAATCAGTTTATGTAATCATAAATAAAGGAAAGAAGATACCTGCTTCCTCCTCTTCTTCAATATCCGGAAAAACATTATCTTCAACAAGATTTTCTGTAGCAGTCTTTGTAGTTGCAGTTGTACTTGGAGAAATTTTCGATTTCGCTGCAGCTGCTTCCTTTTGGCGCTTTCGCATAGCCCAAAAAGCCTCCATTGAACCATTTGCTTCAATTGACGGTAGCTGAATCAGAGGTTCTGCAGGTTCCATATGTGATAATGACTGATTTTCCTTCTCAGTAGCATCCTTGGTTCCTTCCTTCTGTGATATAACAGTATTGGCTCGTGACCGTGTTGTTGGTCCACGTCCAATAAGCACCTTGCTTTTCTCAGTTTTCCCTCTCTGAAACATAAATCATGTAAAACTCAATGTTTGTGTATATATGAATTACAACTATCAACCCCGATGAAACATTTGGGGAAGAATTTAGAAAATGTGAAAATGATAGCTTTATGACATTTATGACATACCTTTTCAGTTCCTGATCCACCATCCTTACTAGCAGCCTTCCTTTGAGTTCCCGATCCACCATCCTCAAGATCCACAGCTGGATCATATTCCTCATCGCTCCCCTCTTGCACTTGCTTCTTTTTTTTGGATTTATCTTTTAAGATTGAGTTTCTCACTTCAGAAGAGAGTGTAGGAAGATTGAGGGCAAAAAATACTTCATTGTTCCTCTTTACTGTGACAGCTCTCAGTTTTTCATACTCCGTTAGAGGAGGTGGAGGGGGTAGTTTCTGCAATTTCACATAAATTCATGTTAATATAGGTATGACGGAATTACTGGATTAATAAAGGGGTTACATACATGTACTTACATGTACTTAAACAACAATAATCTAACAAGAAAATTATAGGTATTACTGAATTATATGCTAACCTCCAGTTCATTTTCTCCCATACGCTCATCTTCATGAGTATCATGTAAACTCAACTTCCTCCTAACACTTGGAGGAGTTTCACAATCATCACCATCAGTGATTTCCTGCACTCTAGAAAGCCGTGGTGACTTCCGAGTACCCTCTAGAGGAAAGTTCTTTGAGTTCCTCTTCCCAGCCTTATCAACTTGGTTTGCCTTCTTATTCATCTTCTGTTGCTGTAGTTGATGAGTGGTTACAAACTGCCGCTTGACTTGCTTTTTAGCTATAAAGACATAAAAATAATAATTATGAGTTTGAATAAAATCTAAATATAGTAACACCTATATATTTCTGATGCCCCTACAATTAAGGTATATTTCTGAAATGAAATTAATATATTACCTGCTAAGATATCCTTTCTTGGCCGTATTATTACAAATGGCTGCATCTGATCCATTGGTTCGATAGTGCTATCAACGACATTGTCAAGATAAAAATCAACATTTTCACCGTCTGCAGCTCCTGCAGTTAATGAACACAAGTCCACATCATTGGACACCAACTGCCACCCCCCCCTGCTTATCACCTTTTCTCATATAAATCCCTCCAATTTCTGAATATTCAAGGTCATCCTTGACATAATCCATCAATACAGGGTACGAAAACCTATCTACTTCGACATTCCTTATAATCAGTTCTTTACCACCGACATACCGTGTAGGCTGAAACTCACCCTGGTGGTACAACCTGAGATTTATGTATGCCATCCTACAAAAAATTGAGAAAGTATAATTAGATGAAATCATTAAAATAATCTGAGACATGGCACTTAAATAAAAAACACTTAAAAATAAACACTTAAAAGAAACATTAAAAGAGCAGTATGCAAGTCAATAAATTTAATAATGCTCTAAATTAAGAAGCGATCGCATAAAGAGCAGGGCAGATTTAAAACTAACAGAACATTATATTAAGAACAAGTTAATTAATTAAAAGAAAATACATTAAAACATGATAAATTAGGCAATTAAGAAGTCACTTCATTAACAGTTGATACATCAGAAACTAGGCCCTTGATAGTTACATATTTCGAATTACAAATTTAAGTAGTTTCTTCGTTTATTCTAGCCTTGATGGGGACTTGTCGTGTTGGGACATCATCTCTGCACCAGTTAATATCCGTGTCTATTTCTAGAGGAACACTAGTGTGTAAATCATGTAAAACTGGATCCCCGGCTTCTTCATTTGCATTTTCAGCTTCGACATCGCACCAATCCCTTGGCAATTTCTTTATAACATTATACATCATCTTTTCAGTAGGATCTTCTACGTAGAAGACTTGCTGCACCTGTGAAGCTAGCACATATGGATCAGACTTCTGACATAATCTGTTAAAATTAACTCGAGTTAAACCATATAGATCTTTCTCTTCCTTATACCAACAACACTTGAACACCACTACAGAAAATTCTCCCCAATAATCAACTTCAAAATCTCTTCAATTGCTCCGTAGTAATTGACATCGCCGACCAGTGGATTTTGATCTTTTGAACTAGCAAAGCTAGTAGTCAAAGCAGTTAGAAATACCCCACTATTTTGGGTTGTACATTTAGCATCTCGGTACTTTGTATGGAATCGATATCCGTTAAGTACATAACCACTATACTTCTTCGCTGATTGATTAGGGCCCATTGCAAGCACTTCCAATTCCTTTGAAATGTTATCTTTTTTTCCGACCTCCCCTTCAATCCATTTCCAAAAATCTTCAGAATGTTCTCTCTCACGATTGTATCTTTTTGACTTGGCTTGTCCTTCTATTAAGATTCGATGCTCCCTACAATAATTACCTAGTTAAAAATCAAGACAAAACAGGTTCTAATTCTATAACAGTTTTTCACAATTAGTAGCTAGAATCTTACTCGATTAAACTATCAATTTCTTTATTCCCGCAGTTGAATAGAATATAACGATGAATAGCCATCCATTCAACTTCAACTAAATTCACAGCCTTTCCATCTTTATTTCTGCGTGAACCAATAGGAAATTCTACTTTTTCTGGAAAACTTTCAAATTTTGCAGCCTTGGTAAATTTTGATCCTCCATGGCCACCCAAGAATCTTGAACAAAATATCAAGCATTCTTCGGCCAGGTAACCCTCGGCGATACATCCCTCTGGTTTAGATCTATTCCGCACATAAGATTTCAATTTATTTAAATAGCGCTCAATTGGCCACATGCTTCGAACATGGGCCGGTCCACCAAATACAATTTCTTGGCACAAGTGAATCAAAAGGTGGACCATCACATCAAAAAAAGCCTGAATGAATATAGTCTCAAATTGACAAATAATTTCAATTATTTCTGTTTGCAGCCTCTTAAGATCACTTAAGTCGATGACTTTACTCCAAATACCTCTTAAGAAGGCCCCTAATCTGATAAAAGGGACTGCAACCTCCGGTTTCAAAGATTTCTTCACTGCAAATTGTAATAAGTAGTGCATGAAAAAGTGAGCATCATGACTCTTATAGCCAGATACCTTTCTCTCCTTCATGTGCACACACCGGCTGATATTAGAGGCACTTCCATATGGGAATTTAGCATTTTTAAGGACAGAGCAGAATAAATCTTTCTCTTCATTTGTCATGTCGAATATCGCAGCCCTTATTTCAAGGTGTTTCCCGTCACTTGATAGAACAGGATGGAGGACCTTTCTGATGCCAAGTTCTTGCAAATCTAGGCGAGCTGCTATATGGTCTTTTGTTTTTTCCAGCAATATTGAGCAATGTGCCAAGTACTTTATCACACACATTCTTCTCGATGTGCATAACATCAAGGTTATGTCGAGAAACATTGTGCTTCCAGTAAGGCAGATCAAAGAATATTGATTTTTTCTTGAAAGGCGAATTCGACTTAATCTTATTTTTTTGGCGCTTTCTTTTCTTCTCTGGTTTCTTCCCCCCAAAATGATTTACAAATCCTGCCAATAATTCTTCAATGTCTGTTCCAGTTAGAACCTCTGGACAACCTCTCAATTCAATTTGACCATTAAATTTTCTTTTATCAAGCCTCCATGGGTGTTCGGGATGGAGAAATCTCCTATGGTCCATGTAACACATTTTCCGACTATGTTTTAGGTACATAGAGGATGTTTCATAATTGCAAACTGGAAAAGCTAGTCTTCCTTTTGTGCTCCATCCAGATAGCATTGCTAGCCCGGGAAAATCACTGATTGTCCAAAGTAAAGAAGCGCGCAAGTTGAAAGTATGGTCAGTAAGGGCATCATAAGTCTCAATGCCTACTTCCCACAGCTCATTCAGTTCAGCAATTAAAGGTTGCATGAAGACATCTATATTATTCTTCGGAGACTCGGGACCAGATATGAGTGTCGAGAGAATTAGATTCTCTTGCTTCATACACAGCCAGGGGGGAATGTTGTAGTTAACCAAAATAATTGGCCAAGTATTATGACTTATGTTCATAGTACAAAAAGGATTGAAACCATCAGCGGCTAGGCCCAATCTGATGTTTCTGTTCTCGGATGAAAATTGAGGATAACGAGCATCCAATGCCTTCCAAGCCTCTGCATCAGCGGGATGTCGAAGTTTGCCGTCCTTTTTTCGACCTTTTGCATGCCATAACATCAGTTCTGATAACTCTTTGCTCATAAACATGCGTTGCAACCTTTTTTGAGTGGAAAGTAGCGCATCACGTTTGCCGGGACCTTGTGAATTAACTTCTTCCCATTATTGTCCACGGCGCCTTTTTTTTTCCACTACGACCCACCTTGAAGCACCGCAAGTTTTACAATTTTCTTCTTTTTCATTTTCAGCCCAAAACAGCATACAATTATTGGGGCAGGCGTGTATCCTTTGATAATCGAGCCCTAAATCTTTAATAACATTCTTTGACGCATTAAAAGACAAAGGAATGTGTGCTTCTGGAAAAGCATCTTTTATCAGCTCTAATAAATCCCCGAAACCCGACTCCGAAATCCCATGAATGCACTTTAAAGAGTACAGCCTAATGATAAAACTTAAGCGGGAAAATTTTTTGCAGCCCGGATATAAGGGCTGCTTTCCTTCTTCAAGATGGCCATAAAATTTTTTGGCATCATCATTCGGTCCAGTAGTATCATTAGTACGATGGAATATCTCGTCCAAATTATCTCCGAAGGTAAAGGAATCTTCAAAACCCATATTTTCTGCCCGTTCAATATCTATCCTATGATCTTTGCTCGAAACCTCACAAATCCAATTCGCATACAATGGACAAGGGCCATGACAAATAAGATGATCATAAATAAGATCTTGAGTATGCCACTTGCCATTTCTACAATTCTTGCAAGGGCACAACATTTCATCGCCTACGGAAAATTTGGGAAATGCATTTTCTAAAAAATCCTTTATCCCCTTAATGTAAGGTGTACTGTATTTTGGAAGGGTTATCCATTGACTTAGATCATCGTCCATCACTACAGAAAACAGGACAATAATGTTATATTCCTAAAAGAAAACAACGTAGTCGTGAAATCATACACCCATATTGGTTATACGTTCTAACAACACAACGCAGCCGTGAAGCCCTAAGCAGACCGAGGTAATATTTTATGTTCTCATTTTCATTGGTTGTACATACTAATAACGACACAACCGTGAAACCCTAAACCCATATTAGATATGCGTACTAATAACAACGCAGAAGTGAAATCCTAAACCAATATTATAGATTATATGTATTAATAACAATACAGCATAACAACGCAGCCCTGAAATCGTAAATCCATATTAGATTATACGTATCGAATCCATGTTATATGACCATGAATATACATGTGCATACACCCATTTCCGTATTATCCCACTCCTCCTACCTACCGAACTGTGACAGTTGATGTTAACAAAAATTTAAATACTCGTAAAGGGTTGAAACTCTCAGGAATAAAGGTCAAATTAACATAAATGTAAATACTCATAAATAATTGCATTATAGATACAACAGATATCTACTTACACAATCAATTATATCCACTTGACTATGATGATTTACATGTAAGTTATAACTAAAGCCTAACATGAAAATCAACCGGATAAAAAGCAAATATCGAGAAACAAATTTAATACAAAAATCACACTTACAGATCTACAAAAATAAAAAACCCCAATTCCAATTAAAATTACACAAAAACATGCATGTAACATACATATACATGTATAAAATACACAAAAAACACGCATGTAACAAATTAGAGAAGAAACTAACAGAAATAGAGGTGTGCGAGAGAGAGGAGAGGAGAGATAGGAGATCGAGAGATACGGAGAGTATGGAGGATCACAAAAATCAGACGTAGAGCGACCCCACATCGATCCGGAGAGAGCTTTGGAGAAAGACGGA
Source organism: Apium graveolens (assembly GCF_009905375.1). Taxonomy (NCBI): domain Eukaryota; kingdom Viridiplantae; phylum Streptophyta; class Magnoliopsida; order Apiales; family Apiaceae; genus Apium; species Apium graveolens. The sequence continues at coordinate 7,443,360 of NC_133651.1, forward strand.
GTTGAGATAGAGGGGGAGGCGAGAGAGGAGGATCGATGAGATTGAGAGAGATTGTAGTACCTTAATGCTGAACGAAAGTGATTTGAAACCCCAAATTAAGAAAACCCTAGCTCCAATTGTGACCGCTTCTCCAAAAGCGTGGGACTAGCTTCGCCAAAATGATTACCCAAATTAGAAAACCCTAGCTCGAGAGAGGAATGAAAGAGGAATAAGCTACTAAGGACGAGGAGGAAATTGGAGAGATAGAGTGAGAGAATGAGGGAGGAATTGAAATTAGAGGGGGAGAATTAATTTGTCTGAAATTTTAGCGCTTCTCAAAAAATTTGAGCCCGCCTGAAAAAAGCCCAGCTATTTCATCTCTTTTTTTAAAAAAATTAAGTTTTAATTGTCTTTAAATTTTTTATTGATAAAAATTTATCAATTATTAATTAATACAATTTATAAATTTTTTTAAAAAAAATATTTTATCAATCTTAACTAATATTATATTTTTTGCTTAATTATATTATAAAAATTGATTAATTTTCATGTCAAATAATTATATATATTTAATTGTTTGTAAAATATACTACTTTTTTATCCAATAATACCCTATTGTAACATATATTGCCCCATGTTACTCGTATGTAACACTTTGAAGCTATAGTAACATGTTTTAAAGGCCATGGTAACATCAAAAATACTACGTTGCGGTAGGCTAAGATGAGCATACCTAAGGTAACATAATTTTGTAACATGCATGATTAAACCATTGCGATAGGCCATCTATGGTGTAGTGAATTATTCATGCATGTATAACTTTAAAAATCGTACATGAGTTTTTAGATTGTGGCTTCAAAATTTTATTATATTTTATAATTTTACTTCAATTTGTTATTTGTAAATTTTACAAGTTATTTAAATGTAGTGTATGAAAATGTAAAGAATTGAAAACGAATATATCATGACAACAATGGTTGATATTTTACTTACGAAATAATTAAGTGTTTAATTTTGGAAATGTAAAAAATTTCTAAAATTAAATGACCAAGAAAAATGTATTAAAAATATTTAAGTGATTAGTAATAATTTATTATGTATAAATATGTATAAACTTTATTCGAGCCGAATCTAGTTAACGAGTTCGAGTCGAATCCGAACGATCAGAGTTAAACAAGCCTAGTCCGATCTGAACAGACAAAAAATTCGGCTTGACTTGTTTACTCATCCGAGCTCATTTTTATATTTAAGATTCGACTCGTTTCAAAAAACGAACATAATCAAGTTTACTTAAATAAATCAATTCCAAATTTTATTCACAAACGACTCTATTTATTCGCAAGCCTATAAGTTAATTTGTACACTGATTTTCTTCTTTTCTGCTCTAACTATCCATATAAAAATACTCGAAACTAGAAGACCCACCCGGTGAACTTACCGAGCTCCCCAACTAGGGGATGTAATCGAGCCGAACCTATGTCGAACACTGTCAGCTCAGTTTTGAACTCGATTTAAATAGTTAGGACTCGAGTTCGAACTCGAGTTCGAAGTCGAGTGTTAATATCAAACTCAAAATTTGCCCTCGTAAAAAGTTTGATAGGCTTGAGTTCGGTTCGAAAACTCGAATAATTTTCAGCAATTCTAGCAAAAACTTGAAATATTATAGGTTCGGCTCGAGTTCTATTCTATTATATATAAAAAATATTAAATAAAATACTAAAATATTTATATTAAAATATATTGAAATAGAAAAATTAAAAATAATAGAATCATAGTAAATCTCGCGAATCATATGAGCCGAATTAATTTAAAATTCGAGCTCAGTTCAGTAATAATTCTAAAACTTCAATACGAGCTCAGCTCAAACTATTATCAAACAAATTTTAAATATTTAACATGCCATCAAACACATTACTCATCAAATTCTATTCAAAGTATGTGACACACGTGTGAGTTGAACGGGGTGGGCATGACACTACATGCATTTGTTGACCAAAAACACCTACCCGTGTGTATCGGGAACCGACGTTGCTTCCATGAAGCATCCTTTACATCCATATAATATATGCATGTAAATACGTACTCTTTCGACTAATCCTAATTTAATTACTCAAATCCAAAAATAACTCGGTTGTCACCATCCTTTATTGGGCCCTAGCCGGCTATTTTACCATTCTTTCTCCCCCACGCCCCCCCTCTCATTCTCTTGCAACACGATCTCTCCAGCCCATTTCTCCCTCCCTTATATCACACACACAACAACTATCTGTATCCACTCATTCTCCAAATCAATATAACTTTCACATATAATATTTTACACAACCACAAAAAATGGGCTGGTCAGATTCAGAGATAAGGTATGCAACAAGCACCCAGACCACCGTCAACAACCAGGAGTTTGTTCTTGTTGTCTCCGGGAAAAACTCAACCATCTCTCTTTATTCTCAGATCCCTCACGTAACAAGATCAGAACTTTAGTTGCTGTTTCATCTCTTTCAGCTTCTTCTGGTTCCATGTCTCCGGTTCATCAAAATCACCACCACCGTCACCGCCGTCATGCTTCTACCGGGGGGTCTCTAGGGTTTATTATAACTAATACAGGAGGGCTCAAGAAGAGTAGATCTATTGCTTTTATTGCAAGCAACCCGTTAGAAGAGCATGAGGAGCGGAGGCATAATAGTAAAGGAGGGTTTTGGAAGAAGTTGATTAGATCAACTGGGAAAGGAACTAAGAAAGTTTTGTTGCATTCAAGAACTGTTAGACAAAAATCTCAAGATGATCTTCATCAGTTTTAGATTCATTATTACATTATACAGACACACACTTCAATGTATCTATCGTTTTCTATCTTCTATATATGTAGATAATATTCAGGTACCCTAGACTTTGATTCATCATCAATAAAACAGATGAAAATTCATTCATGCTTCTGCATATTATATCTCTTCTGTTCTTATTATAAACAATCCGGGATGTAAATTACATATTATATCTCTTTTGTTCTTATGTTCTTATTGTAAACAATCCGGGATGTAAATTATAGAAAATTGAAAAATCGCTCCCTTTTTTGTACACAATTTTTCTTTTCATTAAATTATTTATAGATAATTTCAATCCAGATTGTATGGGAGTCTTAAATATAATTTGTATTCAGATTTTTTATAATCACCTCAGGTCAAAAGTATTCAAATATTAATGTAGATAGTTATAAATTTACTGCTAAAAAATAGACCTATACATAGGTGGTCTCAGTGCAAAGCGTTCAATTGCACTAGATCTAAGGAGCCGAAAATTTTAAGTTGTTCTTTATATTTATAATAGATGCACGGTTATTTTCTAAAATTTTTTATACATCATGTAAATAAAATGTCTTTAGAAGAAATTTTGAAAAAATGAAGATAAAATTTCTCTCCAACAAACTCCTTGTTCCTCTCTATGTCACTGGGAGCTTCGAATTATTCCTCATTTTTAGGAGTGAATACCCCCTCCTTAACTATATTATGATATTTTCTACCCGTCTATTTAATATAAATGACTTTAATGAGTGAAAAGATAGATGGATAGTGAGTTTAAGGAGAATTGAGAAGATGTTTGATTTTGCCTTCTAAATAATTAGGAGCTCATTTTTTATATTATTTGTAATAAAAATGCAAGGAGATGCTGGAGTTACTCTTAGTTGTTTTATTTTTTGTAAATGTTGTATAATATCTAGCGTATATTAAATAAAATTGATTACTTATCAATGTATATTATTTTTATACAAGACATTACCAAATTAAACAAAGTTTCTAATATATCTCAACTAAGCAAAATAATATATATATATATATATATATATATATATAGGGGGCTACTCTAATATAAACCAATTTTAAAATGGAAACTAGAAATCAAAATTTTTTTAACAAAATTATTTCGAAATATAACATATATGGTATGCAAATCGATCGTTGAGAGATGTAGAAAAATACAGTGAAATCGGATTTTAAAAAAAAGTTACGGTTTGACGGGAAAAAATCAAATTAAAAACGGAGGGGAAAAACTGAAATTGGGGGTGGGAGGGTGTAGAGTAGTTGGGTGAGGTGCTTTTAAATGGTCATTAGATTAGTTTGATCTAATGGTTGAGATTAGTTCTATGTTTCTATTTTAAATTTGGTTTGTATTTGATCATTCCCCTGTATATATATATATATATATATATATATTATATATATATATATATATATATATATTCTTGTTTGTGTTTTATAATTTATATTTAATGAATGAATATAAACAGGGTAGTCAGTGTACGTTTAAAACGAAACGATTAAACTTAATCTATAGAATGTCGTTAGTATGTTTACAAAGAAAAAACTAAAAATTAACATATATGTTAAATATAGTTAACCAAAAATTTTGAATTTTATTTAAATAAACTATATGTACCGGTCTATATTATTATTGACTTCACTACTAACTTACAATTAACTTACTCAATTTAAAAAGATAAAAAATGTATAACTGAAGTTAGAATGACTTGCAATCATAATATATAATAATGTAAAATTTACATTACTGTTAATATAAAAGTTGATTTTAATGAAAAATGTTAGTTTTTGAAATTCAAAATATGGGAAAATGTTAGTTTTTATTTACACTAGTGTTAACTGAAAGGATATCTTCGATAATTATTTATTTTGGTATTTGTACGATTAAACATAAAATTAAGAACACATAGATCCTCTCTATTAGGACATGAATTTAATTGATCCAAATCAAAGTCAAAGAGTCAAACTAGCAAAATCATTTCTTTCAAACATATAAAAAGAGATATTCTAGTTTTGCAAAATATCAAAATTATATCTTTATGGAATATATCTCTAAGGTAATATGATCAAAGAAGAATATCAAGATATGATATTTCTTAGATCTGTGTTGCAACAGTGATATGGCAACATGCTCGAATAAGGAATATATCTGAAATATTCTTTAGAGGTCTCGTGCTATATCAAAAATATTTAACTCTTCGCTCAAAAATAAATTCTCACATCAAAAAGAGTTTTATTCAAAGTTTATTAATATTCATGGTTGGAATATTAATATCTAGTTCTGCAACTCATCAATGTATATTTACAGTAATGTTCTCCTGTTTCGTAAAATCAGCATTTATCGGAGAAAATTATTCAAAAATACTCAAACACATTTCCTATCATCCAAATATATTATATATATTAGGAAATATATTTTAAGTATTTATTCAAGTCAAAAATTTGTTCAAAAGATCCATCTCCTTCATTTCAAGACAAATGATATTTTTACTCGGAAGAAAAGACTGATTGTTCAGTTTCATTTTAGATAAAATACTTTCACATGCTATAATGACTTGAAATTTGGTATGGATCATTTAAATGATTTTCTAAGTATGGTAAAAATTTCGTAACATTTAAAGAATTTTGTCCGAGGCACAAAAATCGAGGCAGTTGGTCCCACAGTTGACCACGTTTGACCTAGTTACCATTGACCAAGGTTGACCAAAACTTGCAGGACATCATTTTATATTATTTAAGTAATTATCATTTTTTTATGGTATTTATTTAGGAGTTTATAAGGTGGTCATAATTAATGGTGTTTAATCCTTAATTAAGTGATTAAACAATGATTAAAAGAAAAATGAAAATATATATTTATTCAAATAAATCAGCTTAGTTTTTGAACCCATAAAGTTGGTTATCTCATATGGAAAGTTGCAAAGAAACACACTTTGCTTTCCATGTCATCAATCCAAGTGACATACATCATCAACCATCCATTTTCCTCAAATCTCCACCATTCAATCCACCCAACTTCTCCTATAAATAAACCCCAACCTCAACCCATTTTCTTCAAGCTAAAGAGTCACAAAATTTCTGGGTTTTTTTTAAGAAGTTCTTCTCTTCATCTCTTTCAAATTCTATACACACACTTCTTCTCAAAAACTTTCTACCTCTTCTCTATATACACATATATAAGGTTTTTGAAACCCAAGCTTAGCTTCACCCAACCAAGCTTTATCCCACCAAGTGAGCTCATCCACTACCACTTTCCGGCCTCCCGAAGGGCTTCCCGAGTTCAACAAAAGTTCTAAAATCCGGCCGAACCTCCAGCGAATTTTTTCAGCGAACTTTTCCGACCATTCTTCAAAAGTGGTAACTTTTAGCTTCTTAATTGAGTTCTTTTTATTTGAGTTTTGTACTTAATTTCTCTACTTCATCTTAAGCTATAATACAAGATGTGACGGCCTCAACCCCGGAGTCAGGAGTTGACGTCATCAATAACAATAATAATAAACATAATATAATCCAAATCATTAATTATACATAACCACGACCCCTTTACCAAGACCTTTTCCAGGTTTAAGTATGATTTAGGTTAAACTATTATAAAACCGACTTACAACGAACCATCCTGACGCCACTAACTTAATAAGCAACTCAATAGACCATCTTTGGTACAACACAACTACCTCAGAGGAGCCTGACACGGAAGAAACTGGAACCCTGCCCTAACTATCGCGGAAGAATCTCCTAGGCATCTGCAATACATATATAAAACATTCTGCAAGGATGAGCAATTTCTTGCTCAGCAGCACCACTATATGAATAACAAGTAAAACAGTTTAAAGTAAAGCAGTTAGAGGAACGGAATTCATAACTTGCCAGAAACATGTAAAACAGGTATAAACTGGATATCAAAACTAGCATGCTCTGTAAAACAAAATCAACTGTCGTGTGCTGTGCATAAATACCAGAGTTCAATTTTAGCATTCTATTTTCATTTTCAAACCTTCTGTTCCATTACAGGAACCATTAAACCATTTGTCCCGTTATGGGGACCCAAAACCATTTGTTCCATTACTGGAACCTCAATTACTTGTTCCGTTACTGGAACCACAAAATCATCTGTCCCATTACGGGGACCACCAAACTATTCGTTCCGTTACGGTAACCATTAAACCAAAATCAGATATAAAAGTTGATGAATTCTAGGGACAACTGATCAGTCTATCCCACCACAATTTGTTCCGGAACTCAGAGACTAGCTAGGTCTCTGTCATGCTGGACTAAATGGCCTACCAATGCGTGCATCCGACTTAGCCTCTTACGCAACCATGCTGGGCCGTTACCTAATAACGGGCCTCTTACGCCACTGACCATCCAATATCTGATTCATTTGTATCCAGTTTCCAAAATCATTTACACCTATCTCTTTTTAAATGATTACGGCACACATTCTAAAAAAATCCCTTTTTAATTTTAATCACAATCTAGAGATAGGCATTTTTAGAAGTTACTTTTTCCCCAAAACATCATTTAGTAAAACATATTTAAATACGAGGAATACGTAACTTAAAACGTTCTGTTCCAGTACATAATTTAATTCAACAACTATTCATATATATACTGAACTGTAAAAGATTAGTTCAGGGGTACTTGCCTTGCATAGCTTTACCACTATTATGATTGACCTTGGACTAACTTGGACACTCGGCTTTATCGCCTTACTATCAGACTATCCTGGATCCGACTTCAATGTTCAGGTCCTTCGCTTGGAACCTCGCTACGCTTGTCGACTGATCACTAGATTATCTTTAGTTCGACTTCAATTCTTGAGTCCTTCGACTAGAACCTACAGAGCCGAAATATCCTACGTTAGACGTCTAGGTGTGCTTGACATATCCTCGACACCAATTCTACCCATGGATATTCAAACCCGACTTGTAATTATATACATTGTTATAATACAATAACACACCAACAGTCAGGGGTCATGTTCTCGAGAAATCGGTTTGGTGTTCATTTTCAGGAAATACGTATACTTGTCATTTTACGAAATTAGGGTTATTGGGTTTAACAGAACATTCACCACAACATATAATCATGTTCCGCACAGAATATATGTATATACTTATTTATACTCTTTCGACGTTCCGATAATTACAGGGTATGTCCCGAATTTCCTAATATAATTTCCAAAAATTCGGGCAGCACCTCCTCTATTTATCGGCCTACCCGTCTAGCAACTCGACGTCAAATCACAACCAATCAATTCAGTCCAAACCAATCACACAATCTACATTTCACCATTTCTCAACCACCGATTTAAATCAACTAATTATTATTATTATTATTCGTATTTTATTTTATTTATTTTAAAATGTTAGGACTCAGAACATCGTCATCACCGTCCACCGTCGGCTCGCCGAGGCTCATCGCCGACGGCGGCAAAATTTATTGGTGCCCGAAAATATTCGGGTGTCCGAATAAATTTCACCGATTAAAATCATTGGTCGCATATTATAATTTAACATCACGAATTAATCAATAATTCCCTGCAGAAAAAGGGAAGCAAAATTAAAAATTGTAACAACCAAGTCCAACTGAACGCACAGGGCTCAACCAAAAGCCCAATAACAAGTTCCAACAGCAAGGCCCAACAGGGAAGCCCATCCACAGAACACAAGGACACGACCAACAAAAAAAACGGCCGAAAAAACACACACAAACACGTACTGCACAACCCATAAACACAACATATTACACACACACGCACACATCACACATACACACACATCGTACACACACATAAATTACACACACATACATATACAGCAGTATATATATACATATAATCCAACAAGACTGATCGAAACCACCAAGCCTCACCGGAATTAGGCGGCGACGGCGGTAACGATGCAACCGGAAACGGGAACGAAGAGAGACAGGGGAGAATAGCCGGAGCAACGCGAGGAAAATAGGGGAGAAAGATGGGAACAGAGAAGGGATGGAGAGATACAGAGAGAGAGATGAGATATTTGACTGAGAGAGACGAGAGAGATTAGAGATAGGAGAGGAAAAATAAAAATTATTAAGGAAAAAATGTATACCACTGCTATGCATCTGCCACGTTACCTGAATTAAGTAGAATTTAGACACGTGTCCTGGCCCGCTCGAAAACCAACTCTTTGTCTCGTAATTTACAATTTAATGGACTTAAGTGCACCCGAAAACGAACTCGGAAAATTACGAAAACAATCTTAAAAAATTACAAATATCCCGAAGTTAATAAAAATATAAGTTTTGAAATTTTAAAAATACTTTTTGAGGTGCACTTTGTACCCGCTTTTTAATAAATAACGAAACGACGCGCGGGTGAAACGATTTCCGAAAATTTCCAAAATAATTTTAAAATTCTCAGAATATTACAAACTTAATAAAATATGCGTTTCCTGATTTTTGAAGATTTCCTGAATTAAATATGAATTTTACAAATAAACACAATCAGAAGATCATTTAAAAAGAAATAATTAATAAAATCTTGATTTCTCAATTCTATAAAGTCCTAAAAATAATTATTGAAATTATAAAATTATAAAACCAATTTTAGAAATAATCCAAGTATTTATGGAAGTAAAACTGCAATAATACCATTTTAACAACGATACAAAATCATACAATTCATTAATTAACCACGCAATTCAATTCCATACACTAGTAATCACATACACATAGTGACATAGTAATAACCCACTGACTGAACCCACACAAATATTTTATTTAATTATTTATTCCATAATTACACATTTAATTAATAATAAAAATATACGGGTCGTTATATTCTTCCCCTTTAAAAAGATTCTGTCCTCAGAATCTGACTTAACTAAATAAAAGTGAGGATTTTTGTCAAGCAATTCTGACTCTAACTTTTAAATAGGCCCTTATATTCAAGGATCTATTCAAACCATACTCAGTATAGACATAAACTCATTCCTAGGGATTCGCTTTTTAATGAACTAAAATTCGAATCGATCGTTCCATGCAAAACAAATTTAGATGAGAGCCCCTTAACTCTCAATCAACGACTTAGTTCAAATCAGGTACATATCGCCTTATCATTGACACGTATAACATATTATTTATACATATACTGCGACTGCGGTGATGATACTAACTTATAGACAACTTTACCTATATTCTTTATACCTCGAATGGTTCAATACAATTAGGACTTTACTCGCCCCTTCTATTCAAACTTAACCAATCTCTTCCAAGGTAAAACTTTTGCCTATACCACGATCCTCATTCTATATATTCATGTTCATTTCTTCACTTCTATTCAAGACATCGGTCCCTAAATGGACCTTTGCTTGGTTGGTAGCTACTCAAACAGCCGGGCTCCTGACCAGTACTTCATACTCTTAAGATTTGATATACAATTGCTACTGTTCAACCCTTCGCGACACTTCTTTAGGTTTTCAACTTGGCCTTCCTTAGCCCTTAGATGGCGAGGATGTTATCAATAAATACGATTATACTATGCAAGTACTCCTGATACACCATATTCCTTAATTCCTTACAGACAACTAATACACTCGTTACTCCGCCTATTATCACCAAAACTTACAGCACCCATTACCCATTCTATGCAGGGTTACTTATTCCTATTCGTCAACTTTTCTAACTTCTGATAATCATCACATAACTTCATACATCCATTCTTCTTTCCTATAAATCACATCAGTGCACAACACGGAATGCACCTTATCTCATTATTCTTTCATTCCACAATTTTGAAGTTTCCTTCTTAGTATCCCTTATATACACTGGTTACGCCTTATCTTCTTGCTTATGTCCTTAAATACTTATTCCAATATTAACTTCCGTAGAGATTATCGTTTGCTTCTTTCGGTAATCAATTATTGCCCTGGTTCCTTATCAGGGTTTTGAGCAGCTAAACTTTTAATCACATTACAAGTCTTAGCCTTGGCTGTACTGGACGTCAAACCTTTTGATGCACAACCTCCCATGCTATCTCGGGAAGTACTTCTACAATTCCTGGAAACATGCCCTACCTTGCCACAGTTATAACAAACGACTCCTGGATTTTCCACCTTACATTCTAACACATAATGTCCCTTCTGACTATACCTAAAACATTCAGTATTCGCTTTACACCTTCCACCTTGTCTCTTACCACATTGCTTACACTCCGATATTGGCGACTTAACCGAATTGGCCTGATTTAGAGCTGGATGGTGTTACTAATTCTATTTAAAGAAATACTTTTCTCTCTAAATTCTTTATTCCTACTCCTTCCGACCTTTTTGTGAGACTTCTGACTAGATCTTTCTTGACCTGATGTCTTCCATATCATCCATCTTTCGCTTCTTATCTTCTTTTTCTCTAGCGGCTAACTTCTGATCTAATTCAATTACTAAGGCGGCCTGAACTACGAAAGGATACGTCTTGAGTTGCAATGCCACCACTCCACTACGAATTTTAGGCTTCAATCCTTGTTGAAACCTCCTTGCCTTCTGAGCCTCAGAGCACACATAATCTGGTACAAACCTAGCCAACTCTGTGAATTTAGCCTCATATTCAACTACACTTCTATCACCTTGCTTTAATTCTAAAAACTCAATCTCCATTTGATTCCTCACACAGTCAGTAAAATACTTTTCCAAGAATAACTCAGTAAACCTAGCCCATGAAACAGGGCCTTATCCTTCTAACGCCATGGTTGACTCCTACCAATAATTCACTTCATTTTTCAAGAAATAGCTTGCATAATCAGTCTTAAGATTCTCACTTACTTGAACAAGATTGAAAGCTTTCTCCATCTCTTTTAACCATGCTCCAGCAACTACTGGATTATGTTCACCTTTAAACTCAGGAGGGTTAACATTCTGAAAGAATTTGAAACTAGCACTTTGGTTTAGTCCTTGTTGTTGCTGTTGCAACAGTAATTGCTGCTGCTAAACCTGTTGGATTAACTGCAACTGTTGTTGCTGCTGCTAGCGCAATAAGTCTAGAATTTCATTTATAGCTGGATCCTCCGTAAAACTACTACTATTTTTTAGACTGGGTAGCTTTCTTGGGTGGCATCTTCCTGAAATATATAAATGAGTTTATTTAAAACATAACAAAATTATTTGACAAAAGGTATCACCGTTTAAACGGTGCACCTGTATCAGGAAAATGCTGCCCAATCACCGTACCCAAGTCTTTAATATCGGGGTCCATTTATAAAAGAAATCCAGATTAACAGCACTAGTAATTATAGCAACAATAACAGTAACAGAATCAACAACAGTTCAGGAAATCTAAAATACAAAGAAACTAAATACCGTAGCACGGTTCCTCAATATAACAATAACTAACCAACTTCCCCTCATTACTCAGGTACAACAGCTAAATTTCTCCAACATACCACAAAAGTCGGCTGAATATATTAGTTACACACTATGTAGAACAAGCCGAAAAATCAAGTCAAGCTTAAGGGACACTGACTCTATTAAGCACCATCGTTCATGTTTCAATCAATCCTTCTTCTAAGGATGATTTCTTGTCACCCGCAAGTAATCCATCAACCATTGATTTACTTTTCCTGAAGCTATAATTCCATCATTAGGTCCTGAACTCTCACGGTTACCATTATTCTTAAATGATATTCGGATATAGGATTCTCATTCTTCTCAATAGTCGCTCTTACTTGCTTTCCATAACGAGAACCATCTAATCACATAAATTCATTTCCATAGAATATCCAATTAAATTTCCGGCTCAAGGAAATTGAATAAGAAGAAACAGTGAAGAATAAAATGTAGGTATGACTAAGAGCAACCATACAAGTACATAAGATGGCCAGTCTTAGTCGGTGGCGTCCCACCAGACCCTTTTTGTCACATAGACAAATGGTCAATTCATATGCATTGTTTGCCCAATCAACCGAAAAAGTCATCGAGGAAAGAAACAATATTCAGATAAGAAGTTCACAATAGAAAAGAAAGAATTTGATTCATAAGGAGACCAACAGAACCCTAAGTAGCTTACCTCGGGTTCACAACTTTCTCACAAGAAAGATAAACAACTTATGAAATAAGAAACAATTACTCTGGAGATAAAATACATTTCAAGGAAGAAATAAAAGAGTTCAACGATATCACCCATTCTGATCCACATACACTACCAAACTTAGTCGTCATAACAGCCCCTAACTATTATCATGCTATCCGAACTCACCAAGGTCACACAATCAATCCAATAACATTCCTTGACACAGAAAATGCAATATTTATAAATAACGTTGGCGTCTCTTTAGCTGACATATCAAAGGTCTGCTCGGAAGCTGAATTCTCTCAATCAAACTCGAATCTCGAGAGGGAATCTAGAAATCTCTATCGAACATTACTAATAATACATATACGAAGGAGACGTACTCTAAACTAGGGCAGTTCCAGCCAATCCTCAACAAACGTCAGGGTTACGTCTGAAACCCTTGACTAAACTCATAGACTCACTCCTCTGACTGAGTTGCTGACTCATATATATAATAATATATATATACCTTTACACTCTTCAGCCCTACTCCT